>NC_030678.2:151988768-152292379 GCF_000004195.4 Xenopus tropicalis | reverse complement strand
CGGATCGACTTATACTCGAGTATATACGGTACTCTGAAAGTGAACAATGCATGGGGAGAAAATATTTACCCATTATGTATACATATATTAAGCACTAATTTGTGTATGAATATTAAAAAGAAAAAAAATTGGGTTTGCTATATGTCCTTTCCCGTATATTAATTGAGTTTAATAATTCAATTGGAGCTATGAGACACAGCCAGACTTCAGTGAAGAGCTAGTAAAATCCCAGATAATTTTATCCACTTCTGTATAATTTATGTACAGTCGCTTTGTTTATCTTGTAGTGCAGCTATTAATATCTGCTGGCGTACATGCCGTGTGATTGTATTAACAGTCTATGAAGATGAATTGGTTTGTAAATGAATATTGACTTTTTGGGTTGTCTCAGTAGGTAACTCCGAGATCAATAAACATTGACATTTAAGCCAACATAAGTCATCTGTTAAGGGGCTGTGGGGGAAATGGCCTAGACAGCCGAATAGATATCCCTTGGATGCACGTCGTGAAGGAAATTCTAACCTGCCATTGGGCTGCACACCGTAGGCCTGATTAAATTCCACGAATAGGTATTGTTAGAGTACTGTGTGTTATGGCATTTATTGCTTTGTCTCTTAATTAGTTAAGAACTCAAAATAAAATTGTATAGAAAGACAAAGTAAAGGCTAAACGTGACATAGACTGACCAAATAAGGGGCTGATTTATCAGTTTTTAGGTTTCCTGCAAAATTCAACATCCATTTAATAAATTTACAACATTTTTTGAAAAAAAAACTTATCCGGCTGGACTACTGATTTTCTTGCCTGAGCCTTCAGGGATTCAGTAAGTCAGACTGGTGTTGGATGTGGGATCCCATGGAAGGCAGTGTTCATTTTTTCTTTCTAGTGAATCTGATCCATATTGATTGAACTGAAGCACAGACAAATTCTCCCAAGTGGCTGCCATTGAATAAGGTTCTATCGGAATCAACCAGTGATCCAATATATGACAAATTCATGGGCCATATTATAATACGATAATGTTACACAACAAATCCATTAAACCACCTGGGTAGGATGATTAACATAGAAATCCTTTAGAGGGTAATGTGTAACTCCTAGGACCTAAGTTGACAGCCATGTTCCAAGCTCTAACCGGGCAAAGGTAAACTGTTCCCATCAAAGAAGCAACTCACAGATTTCATATATTAAGACCTTTGTAACTGTGGGCAATATTGTGTTCTCCTGTGGGGAGGGTGCCAGCGTTCCAGGCTGGGCACTGGGTTACCGAGCTGTAACTATATGGGGCTCAGTGCATTAAGGCCTCCTTCTAACCAGAAGCAGTAGTTTAGGGCTGTGTGTGCTTTAGATGTAGGGGAGGCTGCTAAGAATAAATAATGATTTCCGTTTGTGGGAGGTGTGATCCTTTATCCCTCACATCTCAGGGGAAAATGAGTGCTAAACCTCATAATATAGTATCCCAGTGTGTCACACATCTTTCTACCAATTCTCTTCATGGTGCATCTGCCCAGTTGTCTGACACCATTGTAATCTCTTTAAATAATGCATTTTCTCATGAAAAATATAATATCAGCTGTATTATGTACAATATTGCACGTAGCACAAGAGAACTATGGTAGGATGATATAGAAGAAATTCATTACTCATTACTACTCATTGTCATGGCTTTGAAACAGTCCTTCTGTAACCAAAATTAAGAATACTTTGGTATATCCAGGATTCATATTGAGCCTACAAAATTGATATACATATTAATAAAGTAGTGCACATGGTAAAACTGCTTGGGCGCCTGCAAGCTGTATGAATACCAAGTGAAACAAAAAAAGACTCCTTATAGCTCTGAGGATGCTCCTTTCTGTGACCAGTCTTGTAATGAACAGAATACCGCCATCAGCCTGGTAAATGCCAGCCAAGCAAATGATAAGCTGTAAAGGTATAAACAGTTGATATTCAGGCAGGAGTTTTTATGTGTTGATTGTATAGGGAATGACCCCTCTGTAAGATTAACCCATGGCATGCCTCAGGCTTGACTTGCTGTGCTTCACCTGTTTGATTGGGGCTGCTATATCTGCCCTTAGCTCCTTAAGGGGAAATGTACCCCATTTTATATGCATTTTTATTTAGCACAATATTCAGCACAAGTCAACATAACATATGTGGCTGATCTGTAGTCACGCTGGCTGCAAATCTCATATACAGTGGCTTGCAAAAGTATTCGGCCCCCTTGAACTTTTCCACATTACAGCCACAAACATGAATCAATTTTATTGGAATTCCACGTGAAAGACCAATACAAAGTGGTGTACATGTGAGAAGTGGAACGAAAATCATACATGATTCCAAACATTTTTTACAAATAAATAAGTGCAAAGTGGGGTGTGCGTAATTATTCAGCCCCCTTTGGTCTGAGTGCAGTCAGTTGCCCATAGACATTGCCTGATGAGTGCTAATGACTAAATAGAGTGCACCTGTGTGTAATCTAATGTCAGTACAAATACAGCTGCTCTGTGACGGCCTTAGAGGTTGTCTAAGAGAATATTGGGAGCAACAACACCATGAAGACCAAAGAACACACCAGACAGGTCAGGGAAAAAGTTATACAGAAATTTAAAGCAGGCTTAGGCTACAAAAAGATTTCCAAAGCCTTGAACATCCCACGGAGCACTGTTCAAGCGATCATTCAGAAATGGAAGGAGTATGGCACAACTGTAAACCTACCAAGACAAGGCCATCCACCTAAACTCACAGGCCGAACAAGGAGAGCGCTGATCAGAAATGCAGCCAAGAGGCCCATGGTGACTCTGGGGGAGCTGCAGAGATCTACAGCTCAGGTGGGGGAATCTGTCCATAGGACAACTATTAATCGTGCACAAAGTTGGCCTTTATGGAAGAGTGGCAAGAAGAAAGCCATTGTTAACAGAAAACCATAAGAAGTCCCGTTTGCAGTTTGCCACAAGCCATGTGGGGGACACAGCAAACATGTGGAAGAAGGTGCTCTGGTCAGATGAGACCAAAATGGAACTTTTTGGCCAAAATGCAAAACGCTATGTGTGGCGGAAAACTAACCCTGCACATCACTCTGAACACACCATCCCCACTGTCACATATGGGGGGGCAGCATCATGCTCTGGGGGGGCTTCTCTTCAGCAGGGACAGGGAAGCTGGTCAGAGTTGATGGGAAGATGGATGGAGCCAAATACAGGGTAATCTTGGAAGAAAACCTCTTGGAGTCTGCAAAAGACTTGAGACTGGGGCAGAGGTTCACCTTCCAGCAGGACAACGACCCTAAACATAAAGCCAGGGCAACAATGGAATGGTTTAAACCAAAACATATCCATGTGTTAGAATGGCCCAGTCACAGCCCAGATCTAAATCCAATGGAGAATCTGTGGCAAGATCTGAAAACTGCTGTTCCCAAAGGCTGTCCATCTAATCTGACTGAGCTGGAGCTGTTTTGCAAAGAAGAATGGGCAAGGATTTCAGTCTGTAGATGTGCAAAGCTGGTAGAGACATACCCTAAAAGACTGGCAGCTGTAATTGCAGCAAAAGGGGGTTCTACAAAGTATTGACTCAGGGGGCTGAATAATTACGCACACCCCACTTTGCAGTTATTTATTTGTAAAAAATGTTTGGAATCATGTATGATTTTCGTTCCACTTCTCACGTGTACACCACTTTGTATTGGTCTTTCACGTGTAATTCCAATAAAATTGATTCATGTTTGTGGCTGTAATGTGACAAAATGTGGAAAAGTTCAAGGGGGCCGAATACTTTTGCAAGCCACTGTATGTGGCTGATCTGTAGTCACGCTGGCTGCACGTCTCATATATGTGGCTGATCTGTAGTCACTCTGGCTGCACACTGAAACACTGGTCTGTGCCCTGTATCAATATAAAGCCAAATCCCTGTATAGAGGCATTAGTGACAACTCTGTGCAGTACACTACATTATAGGACAATTTACAGCAAGGAATTAGTGCGCCGTGCTGAACAGACGATGTAGTTGTAGAAAAGAGAGGAACAAAGGCTCCCACTGCAAACAGCCTTTCTCGGATCCAGAAAGTAATTTGGAAGTGCTAAAAATTAATTTGCACAGTTTAATTGGAAGCAGTCTCCTGGCTGAGCGAGGCAGGGGCACAGGCAACAGCTTTTACTAAAGCCTGATTGAATTTTTTGTCAGGTAGGTCTGTCGGACTCGCCTGCGCTATCCTCCCGAGTGTCTCTGTGCAATATATTACCCTCCGGTCTGACTGGTGTTCTTTAAAAGAATCAATGCTATTCATGTTGCGTCCCCTGCCTCTGAAATGTTATTGATCCTGGGACTTCACCTGACATCTCTCATTACTCGCCTTCCAACAGGGTAGTCACCAAAGGTGCGGCCCTTTATATTCTCCCCGCAAAATATTCCCCTTTCATTACCCAGATACAGACAAACAAGCCCATCTCCCCATAGCTCGACTGCTACTATTTTCTACTGTTATTGTTTTCTATATTTTCATTGTCTAAGCATTCTTTTTTGCTGTCAAAATGAGAATTTAAAAAAAAAAAAAAAAATGTTTTTCTTTTTTGGAAAGTAGCAATTTAATTATCTGCTGAGTTCAAGGTAGTCCGCTGAGCTTTATCTCCTGTGTTGTGAATATGTTACTGTTTTAGGTCCCTGTTCAATGTTTAATATCGTTGGATGGAAGGAATTCTGCTGAATCAGTTCTGTGTTAAGCAATAAGATTTCAATTCCCCGTGCAGCTCCTTCACCTGAAGCCCCCTTTGTTCCTTAGCCTTTAGCCCCATGCTACATCTATCATTTAAAATGTGTCACGGAGCGTTGTTGAATTTTGAATGATTGCAGCAGTGCTTGGCATCTGTCCCTTGCAATGATAAAGCACCCCCTTCCCTAAAGCTTACGTGCGTTCTATTGTCTCTTCTGTTCCCTTAATGCCTCTCCTCTCTGCGTTCTCTTTCAACTTTATCCATGTAATAATACTGCTCTCAAGTAAACCATGCCCTTATCCTTTTACATGTATAGATAGAAATAATGACATATACATATATATCTTTATCTATATAGCGATACTTATGGGAGCAGCTCTGCTCAGTAGGACGGCCAATGCAGTCCCCAATTCCACAGGAAGAACAAACCTGCCCAATTGACACCTAGCCAATCTTATCCAGATATCGGTTGGGTAGGGCAGTTTGGTTCCCCCATACATGGGTAGATAAGCTTCCAAATTGGTGTGAAGGACCCAAAGCAGCAGCTTAGATCTGCCTGTGTCTGACCACATTTAGGAAGACACGGGCGAGTTGGCCGGCCGGATTGCCTAGGTTGCCTGGCTTGACCCTACCTTGAGTTGCTAGTGCAACCTTCTCCATGGTTTTTGTTACCACTATGCTGGTCCCTACCATGTCAGTGCCATTGATCCTCAAACTATTTAATTTTGTTAGTGAAATCAATGTGCATGTTGCATTAAGTGATAGGTAAAATGTAATTTTGAATTATACCCACTGGTACACATGGGCCTTTGCTTTGAATGTAAGTCTAGCTCAGTCAAGAAACATTTATTCTGTTAAGATATAGAATATATATATATAGTAATATTTAAAAAAAAAATCATTACTGTATCCCTTTAACTTTTTTTTTTTTTGCCTATACTTGTAAAGCAATAAGTAATGATTCTGTCAAGACCACTTATCATTCAGATGCCTGCTATACCGAGTCCTGTGACAGGGAGAGGGCAGAAAGAAATATATGGACCAAGAAAAAAAATGGCAAAATCAAATCATAATTTAATTTCAATCATAATTATTTTGACCAACCTATGTAATGAGTGCACACAAAATAGCAGGCAAGTAACATTATAATCCTACATGTGTGACGTTGGCCACAGTTTGAACCAATATGGATAATTGGTTGTTGCCTGCTAAAATGTTTGTGTTTTACCTGTGTATGGAATAATGATCTATTATATAACAATAGTTTCTTGCCCAACCTAGCGGCAGGATGTTGAACCAACGTACTGGTATTTACTGTATTTAACTTTCTTCTTTGTTCTAATTTGCAGGTGATTACCCAGCTCCGAGAGCCGTCCTGACTGGCCATGATCATGAGGTTGTGTGTGTGTCGGTCTGTGCTGAACTGGGCCTTGTTATCAGTGGAGCTAAAGGTCTGTACTGTGTATCTTAGGCTGCTTCTATAGCTCAGCATACATATGGGCTTCCTGGCATGTCTCCCCAAAACCACAAAAGAGATTCCTTATCTGCAGCCTATGCTTGCTGTTATTGTGTGATATATACTATGTATGCCATGTATATTGTTATAAAAATTCATACAAAATTAAAAATTGAGTTAAAAAAAACCCAGTAACACACTATAAACCATAGCATACTATTATTAAAAGGCAATTATAAAGTTGCACATTCAGAAGGATCAATGGGCAGTAGCGATACGCAAATCGGCCCCGTTTTGCTTTGCTGAAATACTTGTGAAATGCCAAAAATTTGCAAAATGTATTGAAGTCAGGTGACGTTTTTTTCTCAGTTACCATGCAACTGTTTTTTTTTGTGGCCAGTGTTGTCTATGGGTGTTTTTTTTTCAGTGAAACCTGGCAAAAAAGTTTTGCTTATCACTAATGGCCAGCCATAATAATGGACAAATGGTTCCCTTTAAACATATCGTGTATGGGCGCAATGCTGTATTATTCCTATGTTATTTGCTGCCTGTCATTACTTTATACCAGAGAATTTGTTCATATACAAGTTGTCACACAGTTTCCGGTGCATGAGTTGAGTGGCAGTGATAGACGCGCCATACGCTACTTTATTATCATTCCCTCACTCTTAATCCTTTTTGCATTATTTGAATCCGAGGCAGGCGAGTAGCAATTTGGTCTCTAGAGATGCTTTTGTTTGTACATTTGTGTTTAGGGCTTGGGGATGTGTTGGTCAGGACTCAAAGAGAAGCTACAGGATGATGGAGGGGAAGGTTTGTGCAGTAAATAGCAGGCTCTGCAGAGCTGGCATCTTGTGTTTGTTTTGTTGATCCAGGGACTGGATAGAATGATTAGGGCAAAGATTATTTTTCTGGTTGGTGTCTTTACACACACGGCCATTGTATCTTTCCTCCTAACAGTCATATTTTCAACATAGCACTGATGGTTTTGCAGTTACACGCTAATAGCTAGGTGTGTATGGTCAACTAATGGGAAACGGCAGACACTGACCAGGGCAGCACAGCTGGGGGCCATGCCTACTTCAGTAAGCGCAGACCTTTTCTATACTGCCTTCCTGTCTATGTTGAACTTCTGTGCTTAAGGGCTATTCTATCACAAATTTCTTGCGGTAGTGTGGGGGCCGCCTGTGGAATATTGGCCAGGGCCCTCTGTATCTTAAACTGGCCCTGCCTTAGCTCTTACCCCAGCCTCCCTTTTACTATGAAGGCATGTTCCTGTACCTAATGCTTATTGGCTCAGCAGCAAGGGACATTTTCCTTACAGGAACTACATTTAGTTTTAGCAGGTTAAAGACAAGTGCCCAGTTGTGCCTTATTGCTATCTTGAGCAGTGAGAACTTTAACATAAAAGTATGTACTTTATCATTTATATATGAAGTAGTGTTAAAGAACCAGTAAAACAAAAAAATGAATATGTTTCATTCTAATCATCTTTTTTTAAGTGTAAAAGCAAGCAAAGCTAAGCTGAGTACCAAACTGCGTGCAAGTTTTTTTTTTTTAGAGAGGGGTTACTTATAGTCCCCCAATGTGCTTGACATTGGCATCCATTTTGCTTTCTGCAATTCACTAGCAGGTATTGACACAGCCCGTTAGTGAAACCCTGGAACTATCGCCACATCCAAGCTGGCAGTAAGTTCAGGATTCATAGGAACCTGTATGTAATGCATCAGTGCAGGCCGAGTGGGTGCAAGTTGCTGGATGCATGTATGGGCGCAAGGATGTTTGGGAATGGCCCCAAATATGCTCAGTATTGCATGCATTTAGCGCTTTACCATGAATGCCTTGCATGCAATAATACATATTAATACTAAACTAAGAATACAGTGATTTATGGAAATGTGCCAGATTTTCAAAAGTGCCGACTGAGCGAGTGTTATTTATAGAGTATTTCGTTTTCTACGTAGGAAAGTGTTGTGGCCATGGGGCTAGCTATGTTTAAATATGGGCCCAGTGTAATGTTCCCATGTGTGTAGGGCTACCCAGTTGTTCCTTCCCACTATGGCATATAAAAGTGCTTTCATGCCCTCCATAAAGCCGAGCAGCACATCTGTAGCAGCTTAATTTACATCCATTCCTTTTTTTTGTCCCATAAAGTGAAATATATAAGGCAGGCTGCCGGATTGCCATGCTTTTTCCCAGATGATTAGCTTACAAGCGATTTCTCTCCGCCTGACATGAGTGAACATACTAAGATCCTTTGATCGGATTTTCTGTGTGGAAGCGCCAGGATACTGTTTCATTTAGTATGTTTCTCTAAATAGGAGGACAGATGTCATAAGTGCTGGGGAAACTGCCAGACTGCTGGCCACTTGGTACCAGATCTACCTTCTACCTTAGTAATCTTTATTAGCCAACCGCTTCTTGATCGCTATTCATTTCTCTGCTAATAGCGCACCTTTCATAGCAAATGGCTTTGTCAATAATATATATATTCATTTTAGCAGCTCGCTGACAATAATAGACTTCATATTATTGACCTAATAGGACGCCTTTACCTTTTAATCAACTTCGAGCGCGGCAGCATTTCTTCCTGACATTGAGAAATAGGTCTGTGGGTAATGTTTCCCCCATCAAATAACTCTCTGCAAGCTTCCCAGCGCAACGCATATTTGCCTTTCTATTCTTAGACAACGGCTCTGAATTATTTATATGGATACACTGATAATGATTTTGTTTCTTTGTTTGGGTTCAGATAGATAAAAACCAACAGAGCAGTTGTGTATTATTTTTTTTTTTTTAATCAGAGTGTATTTGTCCACCTTTAAAGGACTAGTTAAGCCAAAACTAATAATTGTTTTCTTATTAGCTGCCTACCCAGCACTTTCAGGAGTCAGTATGTTATCGTATATTTTATATGTATGATGTACATGGTGCTTCCCACCTGATATCATGCTGGGGATCAGCCAGCTGGCCTTGATGCAGGTTTAAAAATACAGTTGGAAAGGCACCAGATTGCTTGGTGAAACAGTTCCCTCCTTAGGGATTCCTATTATGATGCCATCATTGGCCCAGGGGCCACACACGTCCATGTCAGGGTGTCCAATTCAGGCAAAGATCTGCTCATCTGAGGACTTCTTCCAAAGGTGGCCATACACAGGCCAATAGAAACTTCCGATGGTCATCAGCAGCTTATCAGCCTGTGTATGGGGCCCTTCGACAGGCCTACTATACAATAACGGAAATGTTGGAAAATCAGGCAGATATTGGGCAGGTTTAAAAATCCCATCTGGGGGAGGAGTGCATTGGCTTGTTGATGTGGTTCTTACCCCCAATGGCCTGCATCCCATCAATGTGATCCAGTCGTTTGTGTCAATCCAATATTGCCTGCCTCAGTGTGGGCACATCGGGGAAAGATCCGCTCATTTTGCGACCTCGACAAACAAGCGGATCCTTCAGTGTGTTGGCGCTTTACTTGTGTAACTTGTGTAAATAGGCACCCAAAAACGTTATACCTGGGATGAACCTGGCAGTGTCCTGTGTAAAATAGAATTATAAATATGCAATTAATCTTTTTTTCATAGATTTAAAATTTAATGTTTCCCCCCATAAATTAATGGCAGTGCAGACTGGTTTATTTAGTATTATTACAGTTTGTATCTTCCCCATTCCTATATAAATTGAATTGTAGCCTCAAAATATCCCATCACCCCTCGATGCAGATGCAGCTCCGGTTTCAGTTCATGTATTTGGCCCTATTAAGGCTGGCGAGTCGCAGTTTGTTTGTTCCTGGAGATGGTCACACAAACCAACTGCAATTAGAGACAGAACATGAAATGCTGTTGCATGGAGCTCATTAACCATATTTACTTCTCTGCATTGAAGGATGTTCATGATATGAAGTTGGAGCCTGACGATGATTACGGTTTCAGATTTCTTACAGTGACCTTCATTAACATTTTGTTAGAAGCCCATCAGCGGGACAATGCCGTAACATTAACACAATATTGGGATCTCGTGCATCTTTTCTTCGCCACAATGGCCAGTGCGGTGCCTTAGGAACAATATTACTATCCTCTGGTGACTTTTTGTGAGATGCCAAATTACACTCATTTAGGTGCAGCCGTGGGGAAGTAATCCGTGTTTCAGTGGAAGGACAAAAGGGGCAATCAGCCTTAAACTCTGCATTTTCTTTACATCTGTGTTCCTGTTTCAAAAGCAAAGGCTGGCTAATGCTAAGTGCTCGGAGGATTCTTGTAGTGAATATGTGTAGGACATGGTCCCTCGGAGCCTGCTGACCTTGTCTGAATATCGTACAATTTGCTTTGAATAATTTAGAATTGCTTTGTGCTCAAGATGTCGGTGGCCAGTGCTCTGGTATTGACTTGTATCTCCTAAACACATGTGATCTCCCCCTGCAAACCCGCCAATGGCATTAACAAAACCATAACACATACGGCTGCTGTCCAATTGAGCCCGGCTGATTTATAGAAAGCAGAGTTAGTTGATTTACTGCTACACAGAACCCCCATTTGAAATTAACTTTACAGATGAAAGCAATTTGTTTTGCACTTTCTTATTTGCTCTTCTGCACTAGATTGCTGGTTTGAAAGGAAAAGTATATATTAGGTTTATTGTACTTTAAAGGAAAACTATTCCCCCAGACAACGTAGGTCTCTATAAAAATATATTTTATAAAACAGCTCATATGTAAAACCCTGCTTCATCTAAATAAATCATTTTCATATAAATATACTTTTTTAGTAGTATGTGCCATTGGGTAATCCTAAATAGAAAACTGCCATTTTAAGAATTAAGGGCCGCCTCCTGGGCTCATAGGATTCATAGTGCACACAAACAAGCCAAGGCACACATACATGCTAGACCCCATCAGCCAATGAATGGACAGAGCTCTGTCTTTTACTCCCACGCTACTTCCTGTTACAGTTACAGCTGCATTATTTCCTGTCAGCTGATCTCTGAGGGAGCACACAGCCCATCACTAAATGGCGGCTCAAGGGAAATGATGTAAAAGGGCAATATTTACTGATATATATATTCCAGTTTGGTAAGATTCTTTAATAGGCCACTTAATATGGTATAAACTGGTATAAATCTGTTGGATAAGTATTCATTTTAGGGGTATAGTTTTCATATAGTTTGTATCATATTACTGCTATGGCGAATACCAGTATGTAATTTTGAACAGTTCAAAAAAGTCCATTTGGAGTTCCAGGGGCCATATTCAATGGGCCAAATTTACCCAAAGGTTCTAGACTTTATAAGATAATATAAAATTGTCCTTAACCATTTTTCCACTCTGAGCGAATTCATAATCACTTATCTATCAACCTGTCTTTTCTTATTTTGTCAGTCAAAGACAAGGGCAATGGCGCCTCATATAATAGATGTCTTCATTTTGTTTTGCAGAAGGCCCATGTTTAGTTCATACCATCACTGGAGATCTGCTAAGAGCCCTGGAGGGACCAGACCTCTGCCTTTACCCTAGATTAATTTCAGTTTCCAGCGAGGGCCACTGTATTATATATTATGAACGGGGCAGATTTTGCAATTTCAGCATAAATGGAAAACTTCTGGGCCAGATGGAGATCAACGATTCCACTCGGGTAAGTGTAATAACAGTACATCTCTCAGTTGCCTTACACACCAGGAAAGGGAACCAACCTCTCCACATGGTATTGGCATTAGTACAAAGGGCTAGCAAACTGAGCGGCCACTGGCCAACTCCATAAACATGCTTGGGAAAGATACAAAGAATTTTAATGCCTCTACAGGTTACTAATATTGAAATGGGAGACGAAACAAACACAGAAAATCTCATCTTGGTATAGTGTATCTTTAATTACATTAATTACATTAAAGATTATATGCAGAAGTTGCCATATAACCTCCCTACCTTTGTACTAGAGCAGTGATCCCCAACCCCTTGGATGTTGCTCTCAGTGGCCTCAAAGCAGGTGCTCATTTTTGAATTTCTGGATAGGAGGCAAGTTTTAATTGCATAAAAAACCAGTGTAATTGCCAAATAGAGCCTTCTGTAGACTTCGAGTCAACACAGGGGCTATCAAATAGCCAATTATAGCTCTCATTGGCACCTCCAGGAACATTTTCCATGCTTGTGTTGCTCTCCAAATCCTTTTCCATTTGAATGTGGCTCACAGTTATAAAAGGTTGGGGATCCCTGTACTAGAGAGATACATTTTCCTAAATGCCATATGGTGGGCACCTTACAATATTTAAGAAATGTTTACTGTTTATGCGAGGAGAAAGATGTTATAAGCAAGGTATTATTTTCTACATTGCACAGTGCATACGTATGTTTAGCTATGTGCTAAACCTTGATACTCCATGAGGTTCCCGTATATATACCATAAATAATATCTTGTCCAAATCTCCAAACAGGTAGTGACTGGTACTGTACAAACTGCCAAATGCCTTTAGTTAAAGCTCTACATTAAGTTACATCTACATTTTGTTTTAATGACTCATTTTCCAAGTGATAGCTAGTGGGCTGATTCATGCGGAGTCAGGGGGAACCGGTATCAATCAGCCTTCTAGCTATCACTTGTACATTAGTAATAAAAACAAATTTAACTAAAACATTGGACCATACAGGAGGTAAGGCCAATACACACACTTGGGGGTTAGATGGCAAGCCTTAGATACATTGCTGGGCATAGTTTAGGCACAAGTGTAACCATGTACAAATGGGACAGATGGTATTAATGCCTCTGGCACAACGTTATGGATTGGCCAAAGCCCCAATAAATCTGCCCCATGTATAGTCTACTGGGCTGTGACTGAACACTCTCATTTAAAATAGCAACCGTTTCCTTTCTGGTTTATAAAATGCAGTGTGTACATCTGTACTGTACCCGCAGTTCTACATCACTCCCTTCAGATTGGTTTACATTAGACGTGGAATTGTCCAATAAATCTTCTCAGTCATTCCTAATAGACTTTATGTTGTTTGTTAACAAGGCCATCCTTCTGAGCAGCGATGGGCAGAACCTAGTGACCGGCGGGGATAACGGAGTAGTAGAGGTTTGGCAAGCATGTGATTTCAAGCAGCTCTACATTTACCCTGGCTGTGATGCTGGAATAAGAGCCATGGACCTGTCACATGATCAGAGGTGAGTTACAGAGGAGACACATCACTTCTTTGTAATCTTTGTGCTTTGTACATATGGAATCTACCTACAATATCAAACGTATGGCTTAGTCTGTTTTGTAACATGCAAAAATATTATATAATAAATATTATTTAAGTTAAATATATTAAAGTTAATATAAAGTGCAGCTTTCATATAGCGATAATACATTTTTTTAAAGGAAAACTCTGGCTTCTGAACCAAAATGTGTTAAAGAGCCCCACATAACACAGAAACCTCTAATATACCCATCACTGTAATCTGTTCCTTCAAAATGTATAAATAGCATTTTATATGCTGAAATCCAGCTGCAAAGCAGTTCTTCTCTTTCTGCTCATTTGAAATCCTGGCAGGGGAGGAGGGACTAAAACATCAATGTTACAAATTGTAACAACTTCCCCACAGCTTACAGACAGCATGCAGGAACTACATAACCCACAATGCATTGCACTGTGATGTTCCTTTCCTTATTGACATCACATGTGCAGGGAATTGTGGGATTGGGAAGATGCAGGCTGATAGAAGGCTGAGGACAGGCGACTACTGTTACATTTTTTTTTTAATCTCAAAGTATTCAGTCAGATCAGCAGGGGAACAGGGGGCGGGGCCAAAACCATATTATTACATTACAAATCATGAAAAGGCTGCATATTTTGTAATTGATAATTATATTGCAAAGTTGCTTGACATTATGTTTGCTTTTGGTTATGGTTACTTTTCAAAAAGCTCAAGCTTTAAGGGGGCCAATAATTCTCAATCCCAGTCATGTTGCCCTATGCAGATGTTTACTGTACCCCTTACAGAGAAATATTTAACGTGTTCCTTTGATCCTATGGATTTGTATGCACACAATTAGAGCAAAGCTACACACGGGCTGCTTCCCATTTGCATTCGTGCAGCTACGGATTGGCTTCAGCCTTCATTATTGAACAAGTAGCGCTGATCAAAGTGGGGCTGATACTCCCACTCGGTGTGAGCCCGGGTCAGTGAGAGTCAGAGATCTGATTCTGAGAGTCGCTGCATCTGCCTGCGCTGCGCTCTTTCACTATACACAATACTCCGGCTTCCCTTTCTCTTAAAGCAAAAGCCGCTACCAAATGAGCTACATTATGGCTTCTAATATGTTATGATTCTCCATAGAGAGACTGTATTGTTTCTAACACAAGCTGGCTGACTACTTTGAGACTCAAATAAAATGTAACAGTAGTCGACTCTCCCCAGCCTGCCGTCAGCCTGCATCCTCCCAATCCCACAATTCCCTGCACATGTGATGTCAATAAGGAAAGGAACATCACAGTGCAATGCATTGTGGGTTATATAGTTCCTGCATGCTGCCTCTAAGCTGTGGAGAAGTTGTTACAATTTGTAACAGTATCGGACTGGCCCACCAGGATACCAGGAAAACTCCCAGTGGGCCCAGCGGTCAGTGGGGCCCTCCTGCTCCTGAGCATTTGGCCTGCTTCATGGTCTTTCCTTAAATGGTCATGGACATTTCTGAATGGGAACAAAGAGGAGAAATAGATGAAAGAATAGATGCTAGTATGTAAATAAAAGAGACTGGGAGAATAAAGAGGTTGGGTGAGGAAAGGAGGAAAAATAGTTTGGAGAGCGGGCCCATGGTCTAAGGTTCTCTGGTGGGCCCCTGGGGTCCCAGTCCGACACTGGTAACATCAGTGTTTTAGTTCCTTCTCCCCTGTCAGGATTTCAAATGATGCAGAAAGAGATGAACTATTTTGCGGCTGGATTTCAGCAAAAAAAAAAAAAACCTGTATTTGTTCATAGTTTTTGAAGGAACAGATTACAGGGATAGGTATATTAGGGGTTTCTGTGCTGTGTGGGGCTCTTTAACAAATTTTAGTTTGGAAGCCGGGATAAATGAAAGTGGTTTTACGCACAGCCGACTGCCGGGAAATTGCAGGGAACCGCAACTGTGCTTGTGGACATAAATGAGCCAAAACATTTATTGGTTTGTTTATCTCATGTACTGAAATACAATAAACTGACCATGATGTGCTTCTGTTCTTTCCAGGACTCTGATTACTGGAATGGCTTCTGGTAGCATTGTAGCTTTTAATATAGATTTTAACCGGTGGCATTATGAGCACCAGAACAGATACTGAAGCTGGCTGAAGATCGGGAAGCCGAGGATGGGCTGAGAGCACAAGTGCCGCAGTGAGAAGGGATAAACCAAGCCTGCATCGACCTCCGTTGTACATTCCATTACACCCAGCAATAGCTGTGCATTGTAGTCAGCAACCATTTTTCTTGTGTGTTTTTTCCACAACTGAACACCAGCTGCTAAGAGGCGAGATTGTATCATGTAAAATATGGCGACTAGGAGATGTTTTGGTAATTATATCAAACTTTATTTATCTAAAAAGCAGAAAATGGAGATAGGACGTATTGCAAAGAGACTTTGGGTAACCCCGGAGAACCTTGCGTTCGGTGTTTAGTCCACAAATCACACATCCCGTTTCCAGCCTCTTTTCAAGCTGTGAAAGAAAAACAAATCTATATGTTTGATACTTTTTACATCAGATGCACATCTTAACTTTAAAAAGGGATACTTTTGTAAAAGTAAAACCTTGTATAAAGAACAAAAAAAAAAAAAAAGTTTCTTAATTTTATCATGGAGCTACAATGTGCTTGTACTTTACACCCGATGTCGTGGCGGAACAGGGATTTGAAAGAAACTAAAAAAAAATCTAATAATAATATATACATTTTAATAAAAAGGTGCAGCTTGTTGCAAAATATGGAATGTGGGGTTCGACCATAAATCTAACGTTCGCACTTTCTTTTTGCCCCTTCGAAGAAAAGTCTTTCAGTCTTTCAGAACCTAGGGATACGAAGCCATGGTTTGCCATTATTCTTTCACAAGAGATATACTTGCTGTTTCTCTTCACTCGTTTCTTTATCATAACAAAGCAGAACAGATGGGGAAAAGCCCTGGTCTTAAATTTCAAGGTGCCGAATGACCATCCCTTTGGGAGAATCTAGCATAGTCCCTTCCTACCTTGGCCGGGTAATTAGGGTTACGAGTTTGGCTCATTTCTGGGCTTTCTTTATGGATAAAATGATTTTGTTAATCAGTACTTGGGCTTTGGTGCAACAGGATGAGTGTTACCCTGATCAGCTGTGGGGGAGGGGGGGGAGGTGCCTAAAGCCGCGTTCCCAGCCCAAGGCACAGACAATGCTTTACAATTTACCGTAGTGCAGCAGTGACTGTCGGAATCATTCCCTGCACAACGTAGCGGTAAGGAAAAGACACACCCAGGGGTAAATACACATGTTTCTTCTTTGTATATTTGGTGACTGTATTGTCATAGATGTACATATTGTGTCGGTAGGGCTATAAGGCATGTATCAGGAATGTAATTCTCTCCGAATTGACACTCACTTGCAGTCATTTATTTAAAAATGAAAGAGTCAAACGAAATAATGAATTTATTTGTATTGGCACTTTGCACCAGAAACATATCATTATTTATTGATGTGATTATTTGTTCTTCACCTTGTATTAGTAAGTTTTACCACTGAGTTTCTTCTACATTGCTGTTTGTATTTAAAAGAAAACAAAAATTCAAAAAAAAAAAAAGCGATTCTAAAAAAGAAAAAAGGAAAAAAAAAAAACTTGAGGAATCAACTTAAATATTAAGTTATTTATCACCAGTCTGTTAAGCAATATCTTTGAGTTGTAGCTTAGAATAGGAGGATATTGAACACCTGGAGGGACTCGTTCATTTCATCTTGGAATCATGGTGAGATATTTTGGATATATCAATTCCTTAAGCTATTGTAACCATGTTTTATTGCAAAGATGTCAAATATGCCAGATGTGTTCAGTTGGAAATAAAAAAAAAAAAAGAAAAATAAAATATGCAAATAATTCATTTGCTGCTTTTGTGTTTCCCTGTGGTTTTTTTTTCCCATAATTCTCTTTTTTTTTGCTCTACAAAATTGACAGATATTTCAAAATCCAATCAGGAAATAGACATGAAAGTATTTGTGCTGTACCATTCTGAGTTTTACAGCAGTCGTGGAAACATCTGGTTCTCAAACCCACGCTATTTGCAGCTGGTATGTTGGTCTAAAAGGCGCTTTTCCAATAAAACTGACATCTTGGTTCAATAGTCGTATCTGCCTACAAGCTGGAGTGTTTCCTGGAAATGGAATAAATGCCCATAATATGGAGAGAAAACCATTCTTGTATTTTTTGTGAATGTGGAAAGAGGAAAATATTGTACCAGGAGGATCTCATGAGCGCACAGTTAGCATTTCATCTCTTACCTTCCCTCAAGCTGCCCATACACGCTCACATCTTCTTCTGATGAACGTTCCGATATCGATAGTAGGTTTAAAGGAGAAGGAAAGTCATTTTGCCATTTTACTGCCAATAGATTTGCCACATTAGTGCCACCTAGAACACTATATTTATTCTGCAGAAACCATTACCATACCCTGAGTAAAGAGCCCTAGAAACTCCCTCCAATAGCAGCTGCCATTTTAGCTTGGTCTTGGTAGCTTCCTGCTGCAGTTATAAAAGTTGGAAGTTCAGATGACGCATTCCTAAGGGAGGGGGGAGTGAGTTCTTATGCATTCTTATGGGAGGGGGGAGCAGGGGATGGGAGAGAGGAGAGAACTGTGCAGACTCTGGCCCCTGGAATGAAGGATTTTTCTGAGAAAGGAAGTCAGATACCCTAAGAACATGTTTACAAAAAAGGAGACAAGAAATCCTGTGTTTCTTTTGACAGAGGACTCTGTGCTTATGGCTGTATTTACATAGACCTTTCTGATAAAGCTTACTTAGTTTTTACCTTTCCTTCTCCTTTAAATGCAACGATCTAAAACTAACATTCAGACTGAAATTGTACAAAAGTTACTTCCTGGAAAGGCTTTATAGGTTCCTCAAGGGAAGTTTTCTAACCTGTCCGACTAAACGACTGATCACCATGGTAAGAAAATTATCAGGATGATAAATCTGAGCCCTCACATGGTCCAAAATATTATGACAATTTGCTTAGGACAGCAAAATTTGTGTTTATTTCCACAAAAAAAAATCAAATTAGGTGCAAAAAAGTAATGAGAAAAATAATGAAATATGAACATTAGTTAATGACCCCCTAAGCAGAGTCTGACTGGGCCGACAGGATACCGGGAAAAAACCCAGTGGGCCCCAGACCCTGTTGTTGCTCCCCTGGCTGCCATTGTCCTCCTCTGATGCGTTTCACTTGCACACGTTCAGGGGAGGATGTCCGGGGATTGGTGGGGGGTTAGACGGGCGCAGCAGGAGGTGCGGGGCCCCCGGGGCGGCAGCCCTGGTGGGCCCTGCACCCCCCAGTCCGACCCTGCCCCTATGACAAATGTATGGACTCAGTATTTGGGAGCACACCATTAGGTAAGAATAAGTCAAAGCAAGATCTTCCTCTAGATGTGAATTAGTTCTGCACATCTCTCTGCTGACACTTCTCGCTGCTCCAGGTCTCCCACATTTGAAGGGCGCCTTTTCCCAACTGCAGTTTTAAGATCTCTCCACAAGTGTTCAGTGGGATTTAGATCTGAACTCATTGTTGCCCACTTTCGAACAGTCCAACAATTTGTCTTTTCCTGAGTGCAGTTTGCTTGGGGTCATTGTCCGGTTGGCCCATGATCTGCAACAGAGAAGCCATTTTCCTGACACTGGGTACAATAATGTTCTCCAAATGCCTTGGTCGTCTCCTGATTTCTTGATGCCATGCACAGACTCTAGCATCCTCAAAATATCTCTGGACATCATCGCTGTTGCATTCTAGAGATGGTATATTTATATCTGAAGGCTTGGCATGTGTAAATATCACCAGCATTGTTATATTCTGCTAGAACTTGTGCTTTATTTTAAAACAAAAAGTGCAAAGGTTTAGAGCTTAACACATAACTCACCCACTTTCTATTCAGTCCTATGGGATTTTTAGAAGTGTAAAAAATATACTTCTTAGAATCCTATAGAAATGAATAGAACATTTTAATAAATCTGCCCCTAAGAATAAAGAGATACAGAAACTAAGTTACTGGGGTTAAAGTGCCATGAAGATACAGAGAAGTCTTCTCAGCCCAGTTGGGCAGCTTTATTGTAGGGAAAGTGGGGAATCACACCAGTCGCAATAGATAAACCTGTCAACTGATAATAATGTGATAATTCTATTACCATCTGTGACCCCACTGATACTCCCAAAGGCAATAAAGGGCAAGGGATCCCAGGTGAGCAATATGTGCTCTCACCCCAGGAGCAGCGCTGTAGGGGCACAGACCTGATGTTATGGCCGATCCAACATTTCTGTGGGGGGTTATTTTTACAATAATTGTTATTGACATGGACCTTTGTTATAGATCTGATAAATGTCAGATGTGCTTTTATCTACCCTTTGGTCATTGTCAAGGATGTTCCTCTGGGTATTGTTCAAGAACATGGGCCAAGGCTTATTATATTATACGTGTCCAACAAGCTCATGGAGTGCAGTAATGTTAATGGGTCCAGCAGATCCCAGAGCTGCCCTTGTGCCTTACACTGAAACTCTTGGTTCATGAGCCAGACAGAACCTCAGGAACCAGAACTCACAGTGAGCACCAATGAGACCCCCTATCAGGCCTAATGGCATAATTCCAACATGAATGTTTGTACAAAATCTTTAATAATGAACAGAGCACACAGAGTAACTTGTCACTGCCAGTGGAGCTTTTATTTAAAGGAGAAGGAAAGTTACAGTCACTGGAGGACCTAACAATTTGGCACCCCCTAGTGACTGAGACTTTCCTTCTCCTTTAAACAGATAATTATATACCGATAAAAAAATAAAGGTTTTGTGCTGAACTCAAATCCAAGTAAAGGCAGCTCTCAGTAGTGTAGATTCCTCCGCTTCCTACACACCAACCACGAAGTGCTTATAATTGTATTGTCACTGCTTGTCCCCTCCGGTAGCTATGTGGGACACTGACAATGTCCAACTGACACCCCAGTCCCTCTTGAACTGCCCCTGCACTTTTCTATTGCTTTTTTTCAATGGAAGGGCAGGGGATTAAGTGGCCATTGAGCAGGTTTCCCAATCCCATCAAATCTTTAGTACTAATTCTTATTTGCCATTTGGGCAACCATCCACAGGGCGCTCCTGCCATCAGTAAAGTTGAGAAACAGACATCAGTGCCCTGCAGGTTACAGGAGGCCACAAAAAGCTTCTCCTGGTAACTTATAAGAACTGAAATTCTGTTTTTATCATCGGAATTTGGGCTCAACCCCAACCCCCCAACACACTCCATTGCTAAAAAGGTACATCCTGGGGATGGGATGAGAGGGGACAGCATCGACTAGCCAAATCCTCCCTCACCATCCATATCTATAACTTCCCAATCCCTTTCAATGTATTTCCAAAAAAAATGTTACCAGGCCATGAGTCTCTCAAAGAAATAGGCCTAATACCCTATTACCCTAATGTTCTTTTGTCTGGACAAAAGGAAAACATATTAATAAGTGTCCAGACTCACCCCCAGCGCCACTTATAGCAGGAATAGGAACCCGTAAGGCCGGGTGCTTGCCAATCCCCCAAAACTGCAGCGTCAGCAAAACAAAATACTAAGGGAAAAGGCTGCGTTCCTTGATTTAGTAGTTAAAAACATGGGTAATTACTGTAGGCCCAAGAGACCTGATCCTATGATTAAGGGTTTGATACCCAAAATGTGTCAGGCCTTTTGGGTCCTACAGTAGTTACCCATGTTTTTAACTACCAAATAAAACAATGATTTTATGATGGAGTGCAGCTCTTTTCCCTTGTTTTTTCCTAATATTCTTTTGCCAATAGCCCCCCAGTCTAGCCATGAAACCAGTGTTGTTAGTTTGCAAGAACTGACAGCCCCTTATTTGCTTAAACATCCATAATTGTACTTTTATTCTCCCTGTGACAGGTAATTCTTATACTGGGAGCTCTGATTTAGGTTAAAGCCAAGCACAAACCACTGGAAATGTTATTTTCCATCTTGACTAACAGTTTTTGCCTCTGTCTTGTCAAGTGTGCAACAAGGCGTGATATTCGACATTAATTCATTCTGAATGTTACATGGGCGTGACGCTGCTAAGCACAAGGAATGTCATAGGGTGAGTGACGTGGTCGAACCAGAATGATGTTATCAGCCTAGAGATGTCGGAACATCTGACCTTACCTTTGTGCAGAGCTTTAGGGGATTATTAGGTTTTGACAGGTTGAAGATGTTTACCTAATACGGGAAATCCAGCATTTGTATTTATACATTTATATGTATATACAGCTTCTTCTTGGATATGCACCAGTATCATTTTATCTTTTTATCTAGAACATGAATATTGTAATATTTGTAAAGTACAGTAATTACATGTATCATTTGCAGAGTGTCAGCTTGCTTTACTGACAGTCACCTGTTATAAAATATTATATCTCTGTATCCTGAAGCAGATATTCCAGCACAGTAACGTAAGTTATAGGGTAATAGCCCCTGTGGCTTTAAATCCCCTACACTTTACTATTACCCTTAGTTACTAACTAGGCAGAAGGCACTCTATCTGAGTTACTTTATTTACATATCTATGGTATTGGCCCATCTGTGTCTATTGGGCCTGGTAAGAATTCTGCCCTAGAGGGACAACATTTCTAGAGAAAGTCAGGGAACAGGGATCCTGGGAATGAGGCTTAGTCAGTTACATGATAGCTACTGTTATAGTACGTTTTAGGACCATGATCTAGTCAGGAATAGCCAGAAAGAGCAGTCTGTGCTCCAACAAGGATTGCTAGCTGGAGGCCGGATAAGTTATCTGAATTTCGGCTCTTCTAGTGCAGAGAGCACTACTGCACTCTCCTCACTAGTAATGTGGGGCAGCAGCAACTTGGCCAACTCAGATGGCTAGGACCCCTGAGGTGGCACTGTTGGAGCCAGCTCCGCCCTAGGTTCTGCTAGCCTAAGTGAAGAGACTGCACGACTGAAGAGGGATTCAGACCACTATTGTCAAAATACTTAAAGGTGAACCTTAAAAGCCACCTTCACATTGATATCACAGAACCCCGCCCTACCTATGTATCCAATTCCATATTCTACATTGCTGCCTCATTTCATCTGTGAGTATTAACCCTGTGCAGGGTCAGTCTGGCCCACTGGGATACCGGGAAAGATTCTACCCACCTGCCAGCAACCTGCATGCAATTTTGCAAACAAAAATAAAATGGCTGTGCGTTCCACTGTGAAACACACATCCATCTCGATTTTATTCACTGGAGGCACAGCCTGATTTACATGGAGCACTAAGTAGCAGGGAGTTGCAATGCGGCAGAAAGGCAGCGGACAAGATTCCAATGCAGCGTTTCGGGTACCCAGGGGCCCTGGATACCCCAGTCTGACACTGACCATATGACCATATACCTGGGCAGATGTTCCAGCACAGTACTGTAAGTAAGTGCAAGGGGATACTGGGCCAAAACCTGTGTAGCTAAATGACATTGCTACATAGAAACACATAGTGTAGTTGAGATGAAGTCTGGGTAATGGCATTTGCTTTGCATCATTTTCCTGCTCATCAACACAATCCTGACAACTCATTCCCTGGGGGCACTGTCAGTCAGGATGGTTCCACTCATCTGTAGAGAAATGTTTCACCTTAGGAGAATGGATTTGGCTTTATTTCTATTGACAGTGTATTTGGCTTCTGAGAGGAAACACAGAGTTAAACGATGCCAAGCCCAGGCACTGACACCATAACAGAAGTGCCACAAGGTTCTACTTTGCTAAACTGAGCTGCTAGAATTCTTCCATCATGTCCCAAACACCCCTATCCCCCAGCCAATAGGGTGAAGCATATCCCGTCTGATCACAGGACTCACTGCAAGTACATTGTGTGTCTTTGCATTGCTTTAAACCTAACAGTAAATTGTATGTGTGTCTGTGTAGCCTTTGTGTGATTGTACACGTATGGGATCCATTATCTGATAACCCGTTATCCAGACAGGCCATCTCCCATAGACTCCATAATAATCAAATCATTTACATTTTTCTCTATAATAGCACAACAACACCTTATACTTGATCCTAACCCAGATATAATTAATCCTCACTGGAGGTAAAACAATCCTATTGGGTTTATTTCAAGGTATGGAGACCCAAATTACTGAAAGATCCCTTATCCATAAAAACTCCAGGTCCTGAGCATTCTGGATAACAGGTCCCATACCTGTACTTGTTTCTCACACACACAAAATGTGAAAAAAGTGCAGTAACCAACAAAGGCCTTTGGTTTTATCATATTCATTATATTCCTTTTACCCTCTCCATCCCATTATACCCACCCTTCTCCCATACTAGGCAACAGTAAACACTATTATAGCGAGTTATCCATTTAGAATATCTTTCTGTGTGTGAGCCACCAACTCCTTTGATGTGTCAAAAATGCAGATACTTTTCTTTTCTTTGATCAAATCTGATGTTTGGGGAATCAGAAGGGAGAAAAAGATCTCATTTCAGAGCGAGGAAGCCTAGAATTTAGTGTGCGGAGGGGCCTCGATATCTCAGGCAAACATTACAAACTTTGATTGCTTAAATATTTTCCAGCTATAGAGCATAAGACAAAAGGGGGAAAACACATTTGAAAGTATTTCAGCGAGCTATAAAGCAGATATTCACAAGAAAGACTAAGCAATTGCGCATGTGAAAAAGAAAAATTGTATTCTGTAGTTACAATATAAGTAAGAAATAAAAGCTGAATTACCGGTGCTTTAATACTCTTTTTATCCTGTTTTACAATGCTCTAAGCATGGGCCTTGCCCAGATCATGTCTGGCCAACTTACATATTCCTCACAGTAGAACAAACCATTTGGAAGAGGAAGAAAATCTGTGTTTGGTTCCTATATTGTTCATTTAAACTTGTTAGGCTTGGCACGGTGGGTTTTCTACAGGTATGGGACCTGTTATCCAGATCTTTCTGTAATTTGGATACTCATACCTTAAGTCGACTAAAATATAATTTAATCAGTAATTAAACCCAATAGGATATTTTGCCTCCAATAAGGATTAATTACATCTTAGTTGGGAACAAGTACAAGGTTCTGTTTTACTATTACAGGAAAAAAAGAAATCATTTCTATAAATTAGAATTATTTGCTCATAACAGAGATGGCCTCCCCGCAATTTGTAACTTTCTGGATAACAGGTTTCCAGATAATGGATCCCATACCTGTATTAACTAATGGACACTATAGGGATGAGGGGCACTGGGCACCCTTATGCCTCTCTGGGCCAAGGCACCAGTCTATGTTGTATTGCACCTAATCCAACTCTTGTTTACAATGAAGACTGACTTGAGCTACATACCTAAAGAGTCATATTTGGTATATGTTTTTATAAATCACACTTGTATATTTATTATGGGAAAAAACAAAGTAGAAACGTGAAATTGCTACATAATGTCTCAATTTTCCCTATCAAATACGAGAGATTGGCTGGACAATTGCATTTACTGCACTACAATTGCTGAGTGTTAGAGTAGATACTGTGGGAAGCAGATTGTGGCCCCGTATGAAACACACACACGCACATACAGTTTATATTGGGATAACATTCCCATCTGAGCTGGGTACGCCAAAGGACAGAGGTTTTAATTAGCTGCCCTACAAGCCAGTTTGACAAGAAGACAATGTAAAAATTGGTGTTAGAAGTAAAAACCTGTTGCCATTTTTCATGGGGGGTTTGCCAGCTCCTGTTCCTAGGCAACCGGGTCATTGCTGCTAAAATTAGTCCTTGGCTCAGTCTGCATTGACATTATTTGTATGAGTTTAGAGGCAACACACTGATATTTCAGGCTACAGGGGGCGGGCAATGTTTTGGGGGCAAACATTCTCTCAGATATTCAGTTACATTGCCAATGGTGAGCAGAGGACTAGTATAAATCTACTTACATTACAGACTATATGGGGCTTTGTACTCACATGAACGAGGGAACTTTGATCTCTTTTGTCTCTACGCCTCCTTTTCCCCATAACTGTAAGCTCTGCCCTAGAGTTTGCCCGTGTTCCTACCATTAGAGATTGTGTATCTAACTAGATGTAAATGTTACTGGGCCCCACTGCAAATTCAATTTATGCCCCCAAAACATTGGTAAGTTGACCTATTCTACCAAGATATATTAAAATTGCTCTTTGCCTTTACTGGGCCCTCCCTTTACTCTCCTGGGCCCCCCTCTAACTGCAGGGTCTGCTCACTCTATAGTTGTGCCCCGGCACCCCTGTGTATCCCGCCTGTATATCCCGACTGTGTATCCCGACTGTGTATCCCGCCTGTGTATCCCGCCTGTGTATCCCGCCTGTGTATCCCGCCTGTGTATCCCGCCTGTGTATCCCGCCTGTGTATCCCGCCTGTGTATCCCGCCTGTGTATCCCGCCTGTGTAGCCCATATTCTGTCACATAAAGAGAAGCAGAGAAGGAAACACAAAGGTGAATACTTGTTGTCATTAGAAGGGAAAGTCGAAGAGCCCTGAGAAGATACTGAAGCAAAACAACCACTGGGATGAAGCTGAATCTGGAGTTTATATATATAGAGAATATCATATTCTGAATTTTAAAATACAAGAGCATTAAAAGTGACCTCACAGTTCCATGGCCTACAGCCTTGTGCTTTAATACAGGTAATAGAACCAGGGTGAAATTACATAGAGCCCTTAGCAGGGTAGAGCTTTGGGGCCCACAGCATCTTCTCACTCCTTTTATTTCATAATCCAAACAACTTTACTTGTTTTTATTGTGGTCCCTAGCCTCCTTGCATCCTCCATGGGTTCCAGCTGCTGGACTATGTCCCATCTACCCTCAGGTTGCAATGGAAACAATTCATTACTTACGATTCCTGAGATTGAAGAAATAGCAACAACTTTAGTACAATATGTTAAAGAGAACACTAAAGGTCCCCATACACGGGCCGATTCTAGCTGCCGATATCGGTCCCTTAGACAGATTCTGCAGCTAATCGGCCCGTGTATGAGCACTACCAACGGGACTGCCCGACCAATATCTGGCCTGAAATCGACCAGATATCGATCGGGCAGGTTAAAAAAATCTAGTCGGATCGGGGGCCGCATCGGCTCGTTGATGCGGTCCCCAGAACGACTTTGCCTATACCCGTCATTATAATTCATACTTATAATTCAGACTAATCCATAGAGGATCCCAATGTAAAAATAAAAAAAAAATCAACGCACAAATTGAAACTTTAACTCAGGAACTGGAGCAGCAGTGGGATAATCCAAACATAGACTTAAGCAAAAGAATAGACCCAATCAGATCCTAATTTAGCCTTGACACACAGAGCCAAAAAAGCCCTTAGGTGAACAAAAACTTTGCACTAATGCAAATAAATCAAGCAAAATGTTTGCTAAGAAACTGATACATTCAATGTATCCTCTTTCTATTCAAACTAATAGGAGCATCACCAGTAACTCACTCAATATTTCCCAGGAATTTGCAAGCTGTATAAAGCCTCCCCTAATCCTCCCCTTGCACAATACACATGTCTTTTCCATAACTTACAACTTCCCACAATAACTGAATCTCAGCATAAAGCTACTGATGCTGATATAACTATAGAACATATCTGCTTTGCAATCAAACAGTTGAAATCTGGTAAAGCACCCAGACCCGATGGTTTTTCGTCATATACTATAAAAATTTGCTACGATTTTAGCTCCTTACTTGAAGGACCATTTTAACTCACCAAAGCCCGACACAGACATTAGCAACTGCCAAAACTATCGCCCAATTTTACTATTGAAGAATGACATTAAAATTCTCTCCACCATTTTAGCCATAAGACTTAATAAATACCTATCCCAATGGATTCATAAGGATCAAGTTGGTTTTATCCCAGGTCTACAATCAATCTGCCATCATCTGCTGCTAATACACAAGGCCCAGATCAGCTCCACTAAAGCTATGATACAAAGCCAGACATTCCCAAAGCATTTCCTGATCATATCTGTATGATATCATTTCTAAATGGGGCTTTGGTACATCATTCCAAACTTGGATAGAAGCTCTATACCTGTCCCCTACAGCGTATGGGATGTCAACAGGATTTAAGTCTTTTACTTTCCACTTTGCAACGTGGAAAGTAAAAGACTTAAATCCTATTCTATAAAGTGCGCCTATCAGGCCAGAAATTTGCATTGCTTTGTAAGTTTTAAAAATGCCAATAAAAATATTGATTATATAATTAAAAAATGATTATTTGCTAAAAATTGACTCTGTGGGGTATGGCCTTCCTGTAAATTGGAACTTTCTGTATAATGGGTCCCAGATAAGAGACAAAAAGGTCTTTAGGTGAATGGTTCCTACTCTTCTTCTTTTGAGGTCGCCACAATTTGTTCCTGACCAAGGTATTTAACATAAGGACCCCTGCACCTCTGACCCCACCCCAGCCAATGACAGCCCATTCTCCTGTACCTGTGCAGCAGGTCTGGACTGGAACTAGGATTCCAAATAGGCCCTGACATTTAACAGTACACACAGCCCCCACCAGCCCAATAAATAGTGACTATGGCACCTTACAGCAGCCCCTCTGGCATTTGCCAGAACCCACAGATTGCCAGTCCGGGCCTGGTGTGCACCAAAAACAGAGCTACAAAATGCTGAAAATGGCTTTAGTTCTTTTTTTATAATCCCACTACTCTAGGGGGGTGATTTATCAGTGGTATTTACCACATTAATAAATAAACGAGCATTTGAGCAAATTGATAAATCAGCCCATAGGACTGCAATTCCCTGGCTCAGTAACGCCTTAACTAAACCTTACGGTTATTGATTATCAATATTTAATTCCCAAGCAATTCTAGTGAGTTCCCAACTAGATCAGGTATATATATATAGCTGTAGAGAGAGTCCGCACTCACAGGTCTTAAGAAAATATAGAAGTTTTATTCAAATCAACATCTAACGTTTTGGCTGCATCCACAGCCTTTCTCAAAGACAATGTGAAACAAACAATGGTGCACTGAAAAAACCGAATTTGGCGCCAAACAATGACGTCATAGGTGTGAAACATTAGCATACAGTGTGAAAAAAAACGCTCTCAAAACACATTGAATCAACAAAAACTGTTAAGATAATATGGATTAGGCATAGAACACAAACAAAAGGACTGTCAGGGGAAAGGAAAAGTGGGTGTGTATTAAAAAAAGCCCGCTTATGTATCTAGTGCTGAACTGCAACTCACACATGTCGCAAAGACATCCCCAAGTTATAAGTTTATAAATGTACAAAATCGAACTGGCCCAAGGAATAAGAAATAATGAGGGACAGTAGGGCAAATATACATCAAGGAGTTGCTGAAAATGAGTAACTAACATGACTGTTCTGTGCAGCATGTATTGCCTGACATGACTGACATGACTTTCAAATAATGCATTATATGGTGTGCCTTATGGGGAATCGGTCCGCTTATTTGTAGTAAAGCTAGGATAAGGGGAATAGAAGAGGCAGATGGGAAGAAAAGTAGTCAAAGAGAAAGATGGAAAATAGTAACTGAGGAGAGACAAAGTAGAGAGGACAGAGTGAGGTAATGAGAAAGGGAAGATGACGGTGCGATGGTATGGCCGTGGGAGGGGACTCTGCGCTCCATACAGAGCAAAAGCAACGGCACCAATTAGTGCGTTTGTTAGCGTGGAAAGCCGATCAGTAGTACTCGGCCATCACCAAGAACATTATAGATGCGACTCTCCTTTGCAGGTGCTGTCAGATGGCGAAGGGCTCAATGCTATGGGAGACAGACCAATGATGTAAAAGGCAGCGGGGTTACTGGTATGCCAGAGTAGGGAGATTAAAAGGTCTCGTGTCATTCTCAACGTATCTTGGACGCAGGTACCAAAGGAGGGAAAATTTCTCAAAAAAGATAAATATTATGGCAGAATCAAGCCCAGGTTGTAACGCACGGATGGTGCGATCATACGTCACGAGGAACCTCTATTGTTAAGGTCCATTGGACAGTATTACGCACACTATTGCACCGTGTGTGTTGTATAGGGCATCAACAATAAAGTGTTTATAAAAAACAGTGTCATATGTAATTCTTACTCAGTTTGTCACGGATGGTGCACCCATACGCACAAAGAGACCCCATATGTAATGGGTCCTGTAAGCAGTACTTAGCACACTATTACACCGTGTGTAGAAATAAATAAGGTATGTGGATCTGTCGTATCGCTGTAGGAAAGATGGTTCATAGTGGTGGGACAGTTGATCGGCACCGTGAGTGGAGAAAAATAGGCGAGAGAAAAAAGAAGAAATACAGGAGAGAAGGGAAAAAGGAGGAAAAGCAAGAGGACAAGAAGGAAGTGGAGACAAAGGGAAAAAGAATCCAGTTATGGGTGGAAGGCGTTAAATAACCAGGGGAGCAAACTTGGTATAATATCAATGAGGAGTTTAACAAATAAGGGCCTTCTTATATAGACCAGTCTTATATAAACCAGTCTTACACATAGGAGTAGCCTATAGTCCTAGATACCGAGCTGCAGGTGACACACAGGGAGGGGAAAACTGCAAAAGTCAGAAGATACAGATAAAAACAGAGAACAATCTCAGAAGATAAAAGTGGCCAAAAAGGCAAATGTCAACTATGTATCAACAAATGTTGCAATGAGGTCACAGGATATAACAGAGAGATCATAGTAGCATAACATATATAGTATGTAACAATATCAAACGGTCATTTCAAGTAAAAGGCAGAATATGAAACAAGTTCATTGAGGCCATAGGGACTCACAGTATTCAATGTATGCATCCATTTTAGTTCTCTTTGTAGTAACAATTTCTCACGGTTACCACCGCGGACAGGAGGAGGAATATGATCAATGATCATGCATCTCATACTAGCCAGAGAGTGTTTATGAGCAAGGAAATGCGCTGCAACTGGGGTGTCAGCCTTATCATCAGAGAGTGCAGTCCGGATTGCGGAACGATGATTCGCCATACGATCCCGGAATGTTGTGATGGTTTTACCAACATAAAAAAGGCCGCAGGGGCATTTGATGAAGTACACAATATATTTTGAGGTACAGGTGACCCTATGTTGTATAGAGATGTTCCGACCGGAATGTGGATGATTGAAAGTCGGACCTGTCAACATGGAACTGCAGGTGATGCAATTAGGACATCTATAGCAACCCAGTTTGGTGGAAGGTAGCCAGGAAGTTGGATGAGACATCTGATAGCAATGTGTAGGGTCCGTTTTGACCAGTAGGTCCCTAAGACTGCTGCCTCTTTTGTATGCAATGCGAGGTGGAGATCTGAAAATTGGAGGGAGTGTCCGAAATTTATTATTTCCTGTCTGTAATCCTTGTAATCCTGTACTACCACCGCACCTCCTTTGTCGGCTGGTCGGATGACAGGAAATAATAAATCAGCTGGCAGACTCGGCCACTTACCGTAAACTTGACTGTGATCCCACTCGATCCTTTAAAAAATCTATTGATGCAACACTGACACTTGGTCTACATTGTGGCCACATTAGTATGGATACCTACAATTTTCTTACCAACACTTTTCCAAAATGCCCTGTTCTTTACACTTTGCCCAAAATTCATAAACATCCAACTAAACCTCCAGGACGCCCTATTGTGAGCGCAAGGGACTCCCTCTTACAACCACTTTCTATATACGTTGACCACTTCCTGCAACCAATTGTCACACAATCCCCTACCTACGTTAGGGACACAAGTGACCTGCTACTCAAACTACAGGATCTTCACCCTCTACCTTCCGGAATACTACTAGCAACGATGGATGTATCTTCATTGTATACAGTTATACCAATTGAAGAGGGCATTGCTAATGTTAAAAATTTTCTCACACGGTACCCTGCACCTGACAGACCCCCTGTGGAATTTTTGTCTACTCTACTGCAACATTGCATAACGCTCAATTATTTCAAATTCGAACTCTCCTATTACTTACAAACCAGTGGAACCAGTATGGGTTCAAATGTGGCTCCATCTTTCGCTAATCTGTTCATGACTAACTATGAACAGACCTTCATACTTCCCACCTACGGCTCACGTATCCACAGACTTTTCCGCTACATAGATGATCTATTACTGCTATGGACAGGTACAGCTGACCAATTTTGGTCGATGGTCCATGAACTGAATCAACTACCTACAACTATTCGTTTCACAGCTCACCTTGATGATGGTCCTACTGCATTTCTAGATCTCAACCTTATGATACAGGGGACACACTTAACTACTTCTACATATAGGAAACCCACAGATCGCAACACTTTATTGCATCACGCATCTTGTCATCCTCCACATGTTTTGAAAAGCATCCCATACTCACAGATGATGCGAATGGTGAGAAACAACTCTGATCCTACCACACTACTTCAACAGACAGACGATCTGAAATCTCGTTTCCTGCAACGTGGATATCCTTCGGGCGAATTGGAGCAGAGAGAGAGCCCTCTCGCACACGCAAGCACAAGTTCTTCATTCTAACAAACCACGCACCCCCACCAAGCAGGATGATCGTCTTACTTTCATCACTACCTTTACCCCTGATAAGAAGCCACTGATCAATGCCTTTCTTTACCATTGGTCAGTGCTCGAAAAAGATCGGACACTCCCTCCAATTTTCAGATCTCCACCTCGCATTGCATACAAAAGAGGCAGCAGTCTTAGGGACCTACTGGTCAAAACGGACCCTACACATTGCTATCAGATGTCTCATCCAACTTCCTGGCTACCTTCCACCAAACTGGGTTGCTATAGATGTCCTAATTGCATCACCTGCAGTTCCATGTTGACAGGTCCGACTTTCAATCATCCACATTCCGGTCGGAACATCTCTATACAACATAGGGTCACCTGTACCTCAAAATATATTGTGTACTTCATCAAATGCCCCTGCGGCCTTTTTTATGTTGGTAAAACCATCACAACATTCCGGGATCGTATGGCGAATCATCGTTCCGCAATCCGGACTGCACTCTCTGATGATAAGGCTGACACCCCAGTTGCAGCGCATTTCCTTGCTCATAAACACTCTCTGGCTAGTATGAGATGCATGATCATTGATCATATTCCTCCTCCTGTCCGCGGTGGTAACCGTGAGAAATTGTTACTACAAAGAGAACTAAAATGGATGCATACATTGAATACTGTGAGTCCCTATGGCCTCAATGAACTTGTTTCATATTCTGCCTTTTACTTGAAATGACCGTTTGATATTGTTACATACTATATATGTTATGCTACTATGATCTCTCTGTTATATCCTGTGACCTCATTGCAACATTTGTTGATACATAGTTGACATTTGCCTTTTTGGCCACTTTTATCTTCTGAGATTGTTCTCTGTTTTTATCTGTATCTTCTGACTTTTGCAGTTTTCCCCTCCCTGTGTGTCACCTGCAGCTCGGTATCTAGGACTATAGGCTACTCCTATGTGTAAGACTGGTTTATATAAGACTGGTCTATATAAGAAGGCCCTTATTTGTTAAACTCCTCATTGATATTATACCAAGTTTGCTCCCCTGGTTATTTAACGCCTTCCACCCATAACTGGATTCTTTTTCCCTTTGTCTCCACTTCCTTCTTGTCCTCTTGCTTTTCCTCCTTTTTCCCTTCTCTCCTGTATTTCTTCTTTTTTCTCTCGCCTATTTTTCTCCACTCACGGTGCCGATCAACTGTCCCACCACTATGAACCATCTTTCCTACAGCGATACGACAGATCCACATACCTTATTTATTTCTACACACGGTGTAATAGTGTGCTAAGTACTGCTTACAGGACCCATTACATATGGGGTCTCTTTGTGCGTATGGGTGCACCATCCGTGACAAACTGAGTAAGAATTACATATGACACTGTTTTTTATAAACACTTTATTGTTGATGCCCTATACAACACACACGGTGCAATAGTGTGCGTAATACTGTCCAATGGACCTTAACAATAGAGGTTCCTCGTGACGTATGATCGCACCATCCGTGCGTTACAACCTGGGCTTGATTCTGCCATAATATTTATCTTTTTTGAGAAATTTTCCCTCCTTTGGTACCTGCGTCCAAGATACGTTGAGAATGACACGAGACCTTTTAATCTCCCTACTCTGGCATACCAGTAACCCCGCTGCCTTTTACATCATTGGTCTGTCTCCCATAGCATTGAGCCCTTCGCCATCTGACAGCACCTGCAAAGGAGAGTCGCATCTATAATGTTCTTGGTGATGGCCGAGTACTACTGATCGGCTTTCCACGCTAACAAACGCACTAATTGGTGCCGTTGCTTTTGCTCTGTATGGAGCGCAGAGTCCCCTCCCACGGCCATACCATCGCACCGTCATCTTCCCTTTCTCATTACCTCACTCTGTCCTCTCTACTTTGTCTCTCCTCAGTTACTATTTTCCATCTTTCTCTTTGACTACTTTTCTTCCCATCTGCCTCTTCTATTCCCCTTATCCTAGCTTTACTACAAATAAGCGGACCGATTCCCCATAAGGCACACCATATAATGCATTATTTGAAAGTCATGTCAGTCATGTCAGGCAATACATGCTGCACAGAACAGTCATGTTAGTTACTCATTTTCAGCAACTCCTTGATGTATATTTGCCCTACTGTCCCTCATTATTTCTTATTCCTTGGGCCAGTTCGATTTTGTACATTTATAAACTTATAACTTGGGGATGTCTTTGCGACATGTGTGAGTTGCAGTTCAGCACTAGATACATAAGCGGGCTTTTTTTAATACACACCCACTTTTCCTTTCCCCTGACAGTCCTTTTGTTTGTGTTCTATGCCTAATCCATATTATCTTAACAGTTTTTGTTGATTCAATGTGTTTTGAGAGCGTTTTTTTTCACACTGTATGCTAATGTTTCACACCTATGACGTCATTGTTTGGCGCCAAATTCGGTTTTTTCAGTGCACCATTGTTTGTTTCACATTGTCTTTGAGAAAGGCAGTGGATGCAGCCAAAACGTTAGATGTTGATTTGAATAAAACTTCTATATTTTCTTAAGACCTGTGAGTGCGGACTCTCTCTACAGCTATTCCATCTATTATTTTGGGACTGCACCCAGGCTCCCTTGGACCTACTTATACGTGAGTGCCTGTCTTCTTGCAACATACTATATATATATATATTAGGTGCTGTTATTCCTCCGACCTATTTAGAATGACATGTAATGGGCTTACGTACGTCTGCCCACGGGTAAAATGTCCCTGGGAATTTTTTTGGCATCTATGTAAAATCCCTATAGCTGAGTTGTGTTTCTATGCCTTTTCTGCTTGTCTGCTTGCTGAAATCCTCTGCATTTAAGCGCTGCATGCTTGTCAGATTGAAAGCCCGGCTGTGCATGAAGTGGCAGGGTTACTGAACAATATGGGATAACTACTCCACCTCATCAGCTCCACGGAGCACTGTTAGAAGTGAGCGGATAGGCAGAAGGGAAAAGCTCCTCAAACTGAGCCTCTTTTGGGAGCATCCTCGGCGCTGTCACTAGTAAAACCTGGATGTTTCTTGTCATCAGCGCACCGGGTGAGCTTGGCAGTTTGTAATGTATTATTAACCCCGCGGCGCCACAAAGGCTGCCAATGCTGTCATTCAGTTGGTGCATCTTTGCATAGCATCCCACACTAGCGGAAGCACAAACAGCTCAGTGGAAAACCTTTAGTACGTAGAAATGTGATGGTTTTGGGTCTGTTGTTCCCTGTTATATGATATGCCAAGTTTATTGTACAAAAAGAAAAATAATAAATCCTCAGTTAAACATCTGTGTTTATTTATTTTATCCATGATAATTTTATATGGGTGCTTGAGTCTATGCTATATATTTGATAATACAGATATGATTCCTACACATGAATGTACAGCATTGTGGAAGTGCTAGGAGGCACCTGAGTGGCCCTAAAGCTGGGCTGGTTGCCAGGGAAGTAAGAACAACCTGCTGGCCCCTCTGCAAAAAAAACTTTATATATATATATATATATATATATACAGTGAATATTGTCATTTTACATCTTTTCCCTTGAGCCACCATTTAGTGATGGGCTGTGTGCTCCCTCAGAGATCAGCTGACAGGAAATAATGCAGCTCTAACTGGAACAGAACTCTGTCCATTCATTGGCTGATAGGGCCAGCATGTATGGGTGTCTTGGCTTGTTTGTGTGCACTGTGAATGCTATGATCCCAGGGGGCGGCCCTTAAAATGGCAATTTTTTATTTAGGATTACCCAATAGCACATACTACTAAAAAAGTATATTTCTCTGAAAATGGTTTATTTAGATGAAGCAGGGTTTTACATATGAGCTGTTTGATGCAAAATATTTGTTATAAAGACCTACATGGTTTGGGGGTATAGTTCTCCATCTACCATACATTACATTAGATATAAATGTTGATATGGTAACGGTATTTACACACAGTCAGTACAGATCCTCTATGTTGCCATTCTTTATTTTCCTTTTTGTATTAGTTTAATGGACATTACTGGGGTGAATGTATATTTCATTTCCTCCTCTCTCCATTCCTATCCTTATTAAAGGTGTAAGTGGATTGGCTCAAAGCCATGAATTGGAAATATCCTTGATTAAGAGGCCAAGACTATGGGGCACATTTACTAAAATTTATTTTTTTCTGGGCTTAAAACACGATATGGTATAAATTCCGAGTTACCACGATAATTTCTGATGTTCAAAAATGTCTCGACAATGCCTTTATCGTTCGTACTTAAATATCGCAATCCTTTCTGGTTTGAAGCCTTCCATGTCTGGCTTTGGAAGCCTTCCATAGGACTCAATGGTACTCAACAGATCAAACATGGGGAAAAGATAGTCCCGAGGAAAGTGTAACCAAAGTGAATTCCGAAATGTTCATATTCTTTGAGCAAAGTTTTCGTTAAATTTCTACAAAAAATCGTACATTGCGCAAAGAATATGAACATTTCGGAATTTGTTAACGCTTTGGTTACAGTAACCAGATGTGAAAAGTTTGGGAAAACTGGCATTAAACATGTGAGAATGGCAGCAGTTAAAATTTCCCCTTTAAAATCAATAAAATAAATCTGATTGGCTGTCTGTAGCTCCACCCACTTTTTTCCCAATCCTTGAATTATTGTTAACCAATGAAAGTCTATAGGTGAAATTTAATTGGCAGTTGTTGGCCCTTCCCAATTAGGGTCTTCCAACAAATGTTGCTGTTTCATTCGAGGTGACCTCATTGTTATGTTATTCAAGTTTGGGGGGTGTAGCTTCAAAGCTGTAAGTGCGGCAGCAGTTTGAAAAATCTTTCCTGTTAAAGTCAATAGGAAAATTGGGGGGTTCGGAGCGGCGCCACAAAAAGATGGGGGGCGGGATCGCTTGGAAAAGCACAAGTAACCTGCTCCGCTATAGGGTGAAGAAGTGTGGGGAGTTTGGGTGTTGTAGGAGAAGTAGCGTTTAGAAAATGGGGGGCGCTAAGAATAAGAAGCGGAAAAAGAAGCGGAAGAATCAGCTGAAGTGGAAGAACAGTCTGTGGGGTTTTCAACCCAATATAATAAAAACCAGTAAAAAATAATGCCCATTTAACAAATACAATTTAAACCATATGGATTTTTTTGCATTGTCTTTTATTGGTGAAAACATTATTGGTGCAATAAGAAAGAATATAGAAGAATGTATGCTGCAATTTGGTTTAGTAAAATATATATCACATATTTTGGGCCAACAGCCCTTTGCAGCCATAGTTCCACCTCCCCTCTCAGTCCATTGGTGCACATCCAGCCAATCGGTTGAGATTTACTCCACAATCCATAGTCTAATAGAGGTGACATGGGCCATTTGGGAGAGACCTGGCAGCCCCAGGTACAGGGGGGCTAAGCCCCAAATCATATCTAAGTTTTAGGGGCACACCTGTATGTGTGAGGAGGATGAGAGGCACCCTAGTACTGCTATGGTTTCTGTTCCTATTCTCCTTATTATTAGAAGCATTTCATGTGCTCAGGAGGAAAAATTAGATTTTTGGGGTTCATTATCTCTAAGAACAATTCCTGTAACTGCTGCCATGTTTATCCTCAGAAATAACATTCCTAATCCCATTATCTTCTGATCTAATTAGAAAGAAAAATCCATTGCTATTACGCAAACGTAAGTCCTGGGTATTATCAGTGCATATGGACTCACTATAAGGAGAGGAGGGAAGAGCAAACTGTGACAGTGCCGTGCCTGCAACTCCTCACACTACTCCGGCAATTCAATTACAGGATTCATTTCTACTAACCAGGAAGAAATCTATATGGGCAAAACTGACTCTGTCATTGTAATCCATGGGGCACATTCATTAAGTGCCACCGGAATAACATTATGACAGATATTACCTGCTTTTGTTATTCACTAGAGAGCCTGTATAGTGCTTTTTATTTGTGCTAAAACGTAATACATAAACAAACCCGGTTATATGTGTATAATCAGCACACTCTGATGTCATAGCTCTCTAATTATAAATAAAGTTGGTCTCTACTTCCTACTTCTCTGAGCTCATTTCCCAAATACTGCTCCTTGGCTGATGCCTGCTATATCTCAGACCTAAAATCTACTGTGAGGAACATGAGGGGCCCTTGTCCTGCTTATGTTGCTGTCTCCACTGTTTATTTATTTCATCAGTTTCTGACAAATATATATATATATAACTATCCATCCCTAATGAATAAGAAAGAGGGGGCATGAGTGTCTCTTTACACACTCCCATTGGCCTGCATTGGCCTCCCATTAGTCTTTATCCTACCTATTTCTTGTCTGTCTTATTTACTATGAATGGGCTGTTTATCAGTACAGGTATGGGACCTGTTATCCAGAATGCTCGGGACCCGGGGTATTCCGGATTAGGCATCTTTCTGTAATTTGGATCTCCATAATTTAAAATCATTAAAATATTAAATGAACCCAACAGGCTTGTTTTGCCTCCAATAAGGATTCATTAGCTGGGATCAAGTTCTAGGTTCTGTTTTATAATTACAGAGAAAAAGGAAATCATTTTTAAAAATTTGAATTATTTGCTTATGTAACCCTTTCTTGGCTGTAACAAGCCAACAGCACGGCTAGATAGGCCTTGAGCATGGGGTACACGTGACTCAATCCTTCAGGATGGGCCTTCGCTATGTGGAAGTAACCAAACGGAGCTAGGGTGTAGTGCAACTACAACTCACTGTAGCTGTGTGCAGTGCAGAATAACAAATGGGCGCCAGAAGGTTCTTGCAGTTTAACAGTAGAACTGGTTTATTTTCAGCAACAAGCAACTTGCAGGGTTATGCAATATACTCACACACATCAGTTAGCATAGCTTTCTCTGAGGACAGCACAGAGAGGGGGCACACCCGCTCCTCCCAACTCCTCTTGAGCCAGGCAGGATCAGTGCCACCGGTTCAGTTGCTCACTCTGTGGAACAGCTAGCTGGATACCACACTCCTCAGGCCCCACGGCAACTTTGGATCAGGGTTCAATCTACCTGCCTCCTAGGTCTAAACCGTGGCCCTACACTAAGGCACAGTGCCTGTCTGGAAGGGTACTCCCACAGCTACTTTCCTCTGAGCCAAACTGCTCGTGCTCTCTTCCCTCACTATCTCACTTTCCTAGAAAGTGCTCCACAAAACTTGTCCTCATTCACGGGGTCCCTGTCCCCGACTTCACCAGAGTGGCTGACACACTCTGGGGCACATGGCTTTTACTGGGGCCTAGTTCCTTGCCTCCAGCACAGTGCTCCTTCCCCTGTGAACACAGGCAGCCAAAGAGGCAGACCCACCCCCCTGCTAAACACTATATCAGAGTGCCAAGGGAGTGGTCTCCCTGTGAACCAATAATCACACATCTGAACTCAAAACTGATACAGGGGTCTTTGCCCAGTAACAGCACAAAACCAGGAAGCTGCAGGGTTTAAAGCCATAGGGACTAGTTAACCCTATGGATCCCTACATTCACATGGGGGAAAACCCATTCCGTCCCGGCAATGGTTCAAACATACACATTTCAAATCAGTGCAAAAATCATGTGAAACACACAGTACCAAACATCCTCTTCAGGTACCCTCTCCTGAGGCATACCAGGTACAATGGTTCCTGTGAAAAAAACATGTTACCATTTCTCAACCACTTACAACCCCATCTTGTGCTTGGCTGTAAAGGAGAAAAAGTCAGTGGGTGCATGCAACTGTTAAAAACACACCCCACCCAACATCAACTTTATTAAACTCACTCCTGCCCCACCTTTGTGGGCAACAGACATGGTCATCCCCCTAAATGTCTCTGTCCTTAGGAGTCCATAGGGGTGACCAACCAGTGGGAAATCCGGGCATAACCTCACACCTTAGATTTCTCCCAACCTCCCGGCCTTTATCCTCCATCTCTCCAGACAATAAAGCAGGGTCTATGGAAAGTCACTACAGTTGGGGTGCTCCGCCGCCGCAGTAACACCCGGGGGAAATGGCTTGCTTACCCCCCTCTCACAGCAATCCAGTCCGCAGCCGCGGTCATCTGGAACTTATCCGGTTGCAGTCCTCAGTGGTAGCAGCCGCTTACCAACTCCCATTCAGGCAGCATGTTGCGCTTGCATCTGGGTCCGAGGTCTGTCACAAAATGGCCGACGCTCCGCGAAGTCTCGTCAACAAGCGTGACTTCCCGCGGGATCTCACAGAAGCGCGCCAAAATCCACAGCGATTGATTTGACGGCTTCAACAGCCAATGGGTACTCTCGGGGGAACCTTCAAGCCCGAACCCACGGCCAAACACAACGTAGAATTCACGATCAGCATCCACAGGCGCCTTTTCCTATAGAGTCCGGCAGCCTGTCAGCAAAATTTAAAAGTACATGCACACCAGCTCAGCACCCTCAGGATAATGGCTCCGCCCTGTTCAAGGATGGCTCGAGCCCCACGTTGGGCGCCATAAATGTAACCCTTTCTTGGCTGTAACAAGCCAACAGCACGGCTAGATAGGCCTTGAGCATGGGGTACACGTGACTCAATCCTTCAGGATGGGCCTTCGCTATGTGGAAGTAACCAAACGGAGCTATGGTGTAGTGCAACTACAACCCACTGTAGCTGTGTGCAGTGCAGAATAACAAATGGGCGCCAGAAGGTTCTTGCAGTTTAACAGTAGAACTGGTTTATTTTCAGCAACAAGCAACTTGCAGGGTTTTGCAATATACTCACACATCAGTTAGCATAGCTTTCTCTGACAGCACAGAGAGGGTGCACACCCGCTCCTCCCAACTCCCCTTGAGCCAGGCAGGATCAGTGCCACCGGTTCAGTTGCTCACTCTGTGGAACAGCTAGCTGGATACCACACTCCTCAGGCCCCACGGCAACTTTGGATCAGGGTTCAAACTACCTGCCTCCTAGGTCTAAACCGTGGCCCTACACTAAGGCAACAGTGCCTGTTTGGAAGGGTACTCCCACAGCTACTTTCCTCTGAGCCAAACTGCTCGTGCTCTCTTCCCTCACTATCTCACTTTACTAGAAAGTGCTCCACAAAACTTGCTATCTAGCTGGTCCTCATTCACGGGGTCCCTGTCCCCTGGCTTTACTGGGGGCCTAGTTCCTTGCCTCCAGCACAGTGCTGCTTCCCCTGTGAACACAGGCAGCCAAAGAGACAGACCCACCCCCCTGCTAAACACTATATCAGAGTGCCAAGGGAGTGGTCTCCCTGTGAACCAATAATCACACATCTGAACTCAAAACTGATACAGGGGTCTTTGCCCAGTAACAGCACAAAACCAGGAAGCTGCAGGGTTTAAAGCCATAGGGACTAGTTAACCCTATGGATCCCTACACTTATAATGGAGTCTATGGGTGATGGCCTCTCAGTAATTAGTACTTTCTGGATAATGGGTTTCCGAATAAACAGATGTCAACGCTAAAATAAATACACTCAGTTATAGTAGACCCGTTTGTACCTCCTAGCTTCAACCCCCTTGGTCAAGCCTGGGTTTGTCTGAAAACCACAAAGGGCCTGGGTTTGGGGTGACTAGAATTTAGGTGGGCCGCTTCTGCTCTGGGGACTGGGCAGGAATCAAAAGAACTGTCCACGGTGTAGCTCTATTCAGTGGAAAAGTATGATGGTAAACCCCCCAAAAATAATGAATAATAAAAAGAAAATATAAATCAAAACAACTTTTACATAAATATTTACTGCAAATATGCAATGGATTTCTCTCTGCTCTTGCTGGTGTCTGTACCACTGGTTCTGACTACTGAAGCCAGTTGATTAACAGACCTGTGAAGAGGCATGCCAGGCTTTATGGGCATTTATTGGGCTGGTGTCTGCTACATTGTGTCAGTGGTCGGAAAGAAGAGTGAGTGCAGACAAAGGAAAGGGACAGACAGATACTGTGCTGAAATATTGTAACTAATGCACATTGGAAAGCTTAGCATTATATTTTTGGGTTTACAGTCCCTTTTAGTTCTGCAGAAGATGATTCTTCCAGGTGAGTTTCTATTCGGCACATTTCTATGTTATACGCGGCAACTGGCAGGTATTGATTACAAGAAGGAATAAGGTAATGGCCCGAGCAGGTGTCCAGGTTTAACACAATACAAGACTGGGATAAAGGTACAGATTATATGTAAGTTTGCTGTTATTAGTTAAGTATATTAGCACGCCCTTTCCTTTTCATTTGAAATGCATGTTTTCACCAGCTCAACTTATTAGTAATATTATATTCTTATTTCCCCAGGTCTCAGTTCCAATAGCCGTAGCCCTTCCCCTTCTGGTTATTAATTACCTATCTTGTTTCTTATTCTTCATACATCTGTGCTCAGAAAGGATCGGGCACAAAAGCTCTGTCAGGTGCAAATTTGGATTTGTTATCCTTACATGCCCTCATATTAATCCGATTAGAGAGGAAGTCTGCCTTATTTTAATAGGGAATTTAGCTGGGATCTAAGGCAATTTGTAAATGGGCTGATTTTTTTTAATAAAAATCTATTTTTGTTTTTCGGCTAACAAGGAGCAATTTCTGTACAAAAACTCAGAGAGACCCTTTGTGGAACTGTTTAAGTTACATAGAGTTGCCTTGCGATATCAACATTGTCTGTAATTCTGTATCTCTATGGTATGTTGTTAACTAAGTTAGCAAGTTACACATCACTTTACGATTTATAGTGAACTGAGGGTCTTACAATAATAGGGAAGGGTGTTGGAGGAAATATAATGAATTCAAGATTAGAGAGATTCAGTTTTAGGTGGTGCTATGACATCTAAGAGGAGATAGCAGAAAAGGTTTGTAACTTGGGAAAGGACAGAAGGAGAGGGGTCAGGAGCAGACACGTAGTTGGGTGTCATCGGTATAAAGGTGCTGCTGAAGTCCAAATGACTAAATATGTTTCCCTAGAGAAGTTGTATAGAGTGAGAACAGCAGAGGGGCTAAGACAGAGCCTTGTGGAACTCCAACAGAGAGAAGGAATGAGGTGGAGGTAGAGTAAGAGGAGGGAATGAAAGAGTAGTGTCATGGATGCCAGCTGAATAGAAATGTCTAGGTGGAATAGTGGTCAACTGTCACATCTGCTCACTAAGCAGAAAGGCTTGGTGACCCCAGGCACAATTTTTAAAGCTTGGCAGTCTCAGAAGTGGTTCAATCCTGCACAAGCTTTGAAGGAACTTGCCCCTTCCTCAGGTGTCGCTTGCATTGTCCAACAAAAATGACTCCACATGGAAGTCAAAAATATTTATTTACACATTTTAACTATTTTCTTCCGATTGAAATCCAAATATTTGGTTTTTGTCAGTGCCAAGTGAGCTGGAACACTGGGTTTCTGTAGTACAACCAAATTAAAAACTACTGCGATAAGAGGTTTAAACCTGGGCTCCTGAAGCTTAGGGCTCCATTAAACTGACCTACTAAACAGTCTCTAATCAGTTTAATAGACAGAACCAGAGATAACAGTAAGAGCCCTGTGTATAAACTGACCCTCTATATAACCCATACAATTAGTAAACTTGTCTGAAAGAAATCTACTTATAGCTGGAAACTAATGCATGTGTATAGAACTTAATGGACTTCTGTCATTGTTCAACCCAAATTAACTCTGCAAATTAAATATATAAAAACATTTGCAAAATTCCAGAATCTCTACCCTGACTGTCTGTAAGAGAATAAAGCAAGTGAGGCTCTCGGATAATATTATTATTATACAATAAGTGTTACCGCATTGGGAAACTTATCCTCAGCATCTCCAACAAATCAAGATCTTGTTCCCCAAACCCCGAAGCAAATGAACAGGTGACAACATTTTCATTACACCCACATTTATTGCACAAAGCCACATAATATGATGCTGAAAGGTTCCTATCACTATGGACTTATCCTGGTTATTTCGTGTCACTCTTTTCTCACCACACAATAATCAATCCTTTTGAACTTTGGCAAACAGTAAACAATGTAAGTGTGTCCTATCATATCTTTTTAGCAATTTATTCAAAACACCTACTTGAAATTTTGAAGTATCTTTATAATGAGTTTTTTAATTAGATATGGGTCCAGCCATTTGGTGAAGCAGATAGAAGACGGGGCAGTGGATTAAAACAAAACAAAAGTCAAACACAAAATGCCTTTCCACTGCCAACTCCTATTGTTGCCGGTTGAAAGGCATTTCGGAGCGGTTAGTTACCCATGGTAGCAGAGATCTTTCATGGGCGACTAACTCGCTCCGTGGGCCATCGGCCTAAGCAATTAGCAATGTGCTAATATATTAGAAGCAATGGAGAGGGGGAGGGGGGTAGGTTGGGAGAGTATGCAAGAAAGTGTAAAGCTGCCCATACACAATAAGATGGAGATCTTAAAGGGGTACTAAACCCTGCTGCCCTGCACTGCTCAACCAAACTTTACTCAGCTGTTGGACTACTCAGCTGTTGGACTGCTGGACTACAAATCCCAGAATAATGTGACATATAGTGAAGGTAAAGGCATGCTGGGAGCTGTAGTCCAGCAACATCAGGGTTGTATTCTTAAAGCAATATTGCACAATAAAACTTTTCCAAAACTTTTCCCCAAATCTCCAGGGCCAGCGGCTGCATTAAAATGCAAAAAATCCTCCAATAAGAATCCCAGCTGATCTGTATAAACCCGGCTCCCTGTTCTTTTCCTGCAATTGGAGTTGGGAGCTTTAAGCACAGTTTCCCAGAACTAAACAATTCAGTCCTTTACCCCATGTCTGATTCCTGTATTATATAATGAAAGAAAAAAATGACATAATTATCTCTATATATATAAGATAACAGCAAGATGCCGGACATAGTGCTGGGAATCAGTGTTCTCATTGGTCACTTCTCTTGCACTTATAATGAGGTTTTTAGTCAGTAGAATGCTCATTGGAGAATTTTCCTGCATCTTTAATAACGTTTTTCGACAACTTCTATGGCTAAACCAGTGGGCGCAGTGGGACAGCGTTGTGTCTGGGTTTACAACCCCTTGCAAGAAGGAGAGGGAATCACTTATTTATTAGCAAGTACATTACTGGTAAATTTGTAATACCGGCCCAGGCCCTAGTTAGATATTTACTGGCTAAGCCAGTGGAATACTAGCATGGGGCAACCCTAACTGGGATGCTTCTCAGACAGTGGAGAAATACATAGCACTGCATGTGTGGGTCACATGGGTTCTGCCTCTGGTGCCCTAAAGGAAGGAGCCTTTCACTTATTGGTCTGACTACGCTCTCCAGTGCACTCATGACCTTACCTTCTTTTTATATTTTACAAACACTGCCTAAATGCTATGACAATTAATGGCCACTGTATGATGGGCATTTACTTACCAGACGCAAAGTGCAATTTTCATACGCAAATCACTGTTTTTTACCCACAGGTCAGTCTTTTCAAAGAATTCCCGTATAAGTTGCATTCACCATATTTACACCTGATGCATCAAAATCAATGAAATGCAAATGGCATTTTCGTAAATGGGGTCAAATTGGCGGTTAATGCAATTTTTGGTGCTCATTTTAAAAAATAATGAATATGGGAATTTTTGGGCATAACTCTGTTGCGCCTATTGATGCCTCCTGCTGTGGGAACCCTGGGACGAGATCCACGTTTGGGGCACAGTTGGCCTACTTGCGCACCATTCATTAGAAAAGGCAGGATGAGTGTCAGTACTACTATGCTGAAGTGTGAGGAGCATCTTGAATGCAAGTACCTTTAATTAAAAGATGATAAATATATCTCCAGTCATTAGAAAGCTACGTTCAACATGAGTTTTATGACTCTGTAACCTATTTACAATAGTGCCAAAATACACAGATGCATGTATTACACCTGTGCCATTCTACTTGCTTGTAGGATATTCAGTGGTATTGGGGAATGTAGACCCTGCACCCCTGTTGTGGCAGTTAGCATAGTCAGTAGGCACCCTGCTCCAGCTGTCATCTGCCTACACCAGCCCTCACTCCCCCTCATGCTTACTGTTAACTACTAACTAATTACTACCCCTCTGTTTGCAACCATCCCCTCCTACTCCTCAATTTCCCCCCTGCTAGTTACTTGTCTTTAGATCCTGATTCACAGGGCCGGAGTTTGGGGAAGCAGCAGAGGTAAGTGCCTTGGGTCCTATAGCCCCCCCCCAACCTTGTGCCCTAGGTACATGCTTCTTTGGCCTACTCCTAGTCCCAGCCCTGGTCAGTAATTCAATTTACATTAATCTGTATATTTCCCTTTTACTCCCTCTGCTCAGAGCATATATTACTTGCAACAGAGACATTTGGGGCTGTAGAGTCTGCTACTTGTCTGTCTGTTTCAGTTGCTGCAGCTGTAGGTCCCCTATTTAGAGTATAAATAGATGAAACATTTTGCCTATATGCTGAGCTTCACACACCGAGCCTGCTCTATTTACAGCCCCGAATACCAGCAGCTATACACAGACTACAGCTTAAGGAATTTCATTGTTATTGTCAAACGTAACCTCAGGGTTAGCTGTAAATGCTGGCGCTTATATACCACGGATACCCTCTGACCACTGCTATATAGGAATATGTCAGGCTAGAACATTTTTCGGTGCAGTCCGAAAAAAGAAAGTGTCAATCAGAATGCGCGGTGAAACTGAATGCTGTTATGGTATGAAGCCGCTGTCTATGCCGAGCATAACAGATCTACCCCAAAGGCACGGCTGATATTTACAGCTCTGCCAGCGGAGAGGAGCGAGTGCGCAGCTTGTGCCCAGGGCAGGCGGAAAGGTGACGGAGCCATAAACATGGGCGCCATCTGAGGCCCCGCCTCTGTTTTCTTTGTGTTAAATATTTATAACATATTCCTAATATTCTGGTTTTGTTTATTTAAAGTTAATGAAGGAGAAAGCCACAAACAGGGAACTGGTGCTAACGAGAGGATTGTTACATGGAAATCTAACAATAACAGCAATAAACACAGATTTTCTGTGTCTGGAAAAATATATAGGGCTTGTGTTGAAAATGTATTCTGCTTATAGCTTCTATGGCAAATTCATCATTGGTTTGTTTTTACCTCTCCCTCCTACCTCTACCCTGGGGCAGTTAGTCGGTATAAAGATCCCAGCTGCTGGCTGTCTCAGTTTAAGAGATAAGGAGGAGTTCATTATACATTAGTACATGGGGGGGGGGGGGGGGGGGGGGGGGGGGGATAACTGGAAGGGAAATTCAATTAGCCACTTTCTTCTCTTTCTACAACCCGAAGAACCAAGGAGGTGGGAGGAATTGTAACATGAAAGATGTCAGGTAGCAAAAAAGCTATTTAATTTCAGCTACTGATTCAGCCTTCAGAACTGTATAGTACCTGCATATAGTACTTGTGTATAGTACCTGTGTATAGCACCTGCGTATAGCACCTGCGTATAGCACCTGCGTATTGTACCTGCGTATAGCACCTGCGTATAGTACCTGCGTATAATACTTGCGTATAGTGCCTGTGTATAGCGCCCGTGTATAGCACCTGTGTATAGCACCCGTGTATAGCACCCGTGTATAGCGCCTGTGTATAGCACCTGTGTATAGCACCCGTGTATAGCACCCGTGTATAGCGCCTGGGTATAGCGCCTGGGTATAGCGCCTGCGTATAGCGCCTGCGTATAGCACCTGTGTATAGCACCTGCGTATAGCACCTGCGTATAGTACCTGGGTATAGTACCTGCGTATAGTGCCTGCGTATAGCGCACCTGGGTATAGCGCCTGGGTATAGCGCCTGGGTATAGCGCCTGTGTATAGCGCCTGTGTATAGCACCTGGGTATAGCACCTGGGTATAGCGCCTGGGTATAGCGCCTGCGTATAGCGCCTGCGTATAGCTCCTGCGTATAGCGCCTGCGTATAGCGCCTGCGTATAGCGCCTGGGTATAGCGCCTGGGTATAGCGCCTGTGTATAGCGCCTGGGTATAGCGCCTGTGTATAGCGCCTGCGTATAGCGCCTGCGTATAGCACCTGCGTATAGCGCCTGCGTATAGCGCCTGCGTATAGCGCCTGCGTATAGCTCTTGCGTATAGTGCCTGTGTATAGCGCCCGTGTATAGCGCCCGTGTATAGCGCCCGTGTATAGCGCCCGTGTATAGTGCCCGTGTATAGTGCCTGTGTATAGTACCTGTGGGAGTGGGATGAAATCTGCAGCAAAAGTTGAGAGTTGGTTCTCAATAAACTTACAAGTCTGCAGATTCCCCTTTTCAGGTTCATTTCTGCACTGCCTTCAGTCTGTAATATCTCCCTGAGCCCTGTCTGCATCTGTGCCTTGATTGGTCAATTTTACTGTCTGTCAAGAAAGCTGTGCTCTGATTGGAGAATCCACAAGAAGAAAGATCCAATCAGAGCACAGCTGATTACAGCAGAACAGAGCTTGCAGGGAAAAGAGAAGATTTCCAGGACAGCGCAGAAATGGACAGGTGCCAAGCAGGTCTGGGGAGGCTTAGCCTCCTGTAGCTTTATTGGCTAATGGTGGATTACTATTAGACCCATGCCTGGGGCCCACAGCAAGGATATAGCAGGGGCTGGAGGGGGCAGAGCCCAGGGCTGAGGATACAGTTAATGTATGTATGTATGTATAACTTTATTTATAAAGCGCCACAAGGGTACACAGCGCTGTACAATCTTACAGAATACAAAATTACACACAGGGAGGACAAGTGATCTAATAAATTAATATGCCCCATAGCACTGACACCTTTATCACTGGCATTCAGAGATGGTAGAAAAGTGCAGGGTTTCAGGACAGTCCTGAGTCCATGGAAACCCTCTGCCAATAACAGGCTGCAGCTATGTGCTGCAATAACAATACGCTTATACATTTTATTTGGTGATTTATTTGGTCCTACGCGGCCTGATTTATTGTGGTTTTAAGAGTTCGTCAGAATAGGAGCGAGGGGCAAGTTTTTCCCTCAGCATTTATATTATTGTTCTTAAACAATTTTACTTAAAGTATATTTACTCTCCTCAGCCAATTAACTTGTTTTCTTTCTTTTCTGAATAATAAATATATTGTAAGGCTTTTTCAGTGTAGTTCCTCCTGCTACTAAGAGTTAATGCTCCCCCTGCTGTTGGACAGAAACATTGCAGAATTCACAGAGGAGTTCTAACATATTAAAGGGGGAGTCAGCATTAAGACCCAACATAAATACCCCATAAGATGTTTTTTAATATGCATTAATGCAGCTTAGTTAGAATAATTCGAATGATATGCCTAAAATGAAGTCTATACGAGATGGCCTGTAATTCAGAGCTATCTGGATAATGGGTTTCCAAATCAAGGGTCCCATACGTGTATGTGTGCAAGTGGAATACGATTTTATTGTGTATGTGTAGAGGTGACAGTTATATAAAGAGGCAAAGAGCATTGGAGGTAAGAAGAGATGGAGGCCAATCCTAGTCATGTTCAAGGAAGGTGTTCCCATACTAACCTCCAAATCAAGCACAGGATAGTCTCCTTTAAAGCAATTCATACCCTTTGTATGTGAATAGTAGCCAGGTTGGGCACATCTCTTAAGGTGACAACACACATGTTGCTGTCTTGGCCCTTCCAGAGTTGGAAGCTTATTGGGCCATGTATGGAGCCTTCCCAGTGGCCTGCTCTGCTAATACAGTATCTGGCAGCATGGAAGATTCCCTCAGATAATGACCATATTAGTACATTGATCCTGCCCTTTTACAACAGGTGTCATTAGGCCAATTGGGCCATGAGGTCAGATGACTGGATGTTGGTGGCCATGTCAATTAAAGATCTCAGACAAGCAGATCTTACAGGGTACGTCCAGCTGTACACTATATATCAGGGACATGGAGGATGCTGGTGGGAGAATGCTGGGAAGGATGCTGGGGGGGAGCTAGGGGATGGAGCTGGAGGATGCTGCTGGGGGGGAACTGAAGGATGCTGGGGAGGAGCTGGAGGATGTTGGGGAGGATGCTGGGGAGTGGAGCTGGAGGATGCTGGTGGGGGAGCTGAGAGGCCCTGTGATTTCTGATGGCAGCTCTGGACGTAACGCTGGGCAGTCCCGTCTGTAGGTCAATGTGGCCCCTGAGCCAAAAAGTTTGCCCACCCCTGATATATTGTCTAAAGTGAGCCTGCCTTCCACCCTTCACCCAATTAGTGTATGAGGCAAGTGTCAGACAGGGGTGTCCAGAGCCCACTAGGGATGCTGCCAGGGCCCCCTCCCCACAACAGTCAGGAGCCTCTCCCCCCCCACAGTGTACTCTGCTTCCTTCTTGCGGCCATGATGGGCGGGGGATTGCTGGTGCCAGCGTTTATCAACTGGGGGGCTGGCAAGGGCCATGGGGCCTACTGGGTTTCTCCCATTTCCCAGCTGGCCCAGTCCATATACACTGTATATTAATAGTTCTCATGTATTACAAATACCTACCTACCTACATGGGACAAGTTTGCATTGCTATTTAACTCTCAGCTACTCCAGCCATATGCCTCCTTTAACCCAGTTTATCTAAAACTTAAGCTTTTCAGAGAAAGAGAAAATGCAAATTCCCACATACTAAGGGATTATAAATATTTAGAAGTTATTTAATTAGTCTCTAGAAAATGAAGCCTCAGCCAGCGTCCTTTTAATCAAAAGCTAATTGTGGGGTCTGATCTTTTTTTTTCAAAAAAGAGAGAATTTTGCTTTAGACAATGCCGAGTCCACTGAGAAACGCGTTTCAATCCCGTGCGATGCGTGGCCGTCTCTTCGGCTTGCAAGAAGAAAGTGTCATTTAATTTCACACTCAAGTAATCCTTTAACAGTTTTCTTTCAAACAGAATATAAAAGGCTAACATTATTAATTCCCTAATTAAATAAAATAAGTCATAAAGATACGTCTTCAGCTGCTGACAGTTAGAAATAAGAATTTTTTTTTCAGGAGCAGACAAAGCCAAATTCTAATCAGAAATGATAAATTACCATTTGTTTTATTATTTTTTTTTTTCATTTTCGTTCTCCCAAAGTCTGTTTTGTTTGGACTTGAGACAAGTTTTGCGGAATGCAATTTGTCCATCGGAGCTTGCGATATGTTTGAAAGCAACGCAGAATAATTAGCGGCACAACAAGAATTTTAAAATGAAGTTTGTTTCAAAGGGATACAGTATGTCCAACTACACAAAACATTTCAGGGATTCTTCCCAGTGTATGGAGCTGGGCCTGGCAGAATAAAGCCAGTTATACCAGCGTTGGGCTGTGGTAGCTAATGCACAACACTAAATCACACTAATGGCTAATTATTGATATCTCTTTGGCTCCGTATTGGGTGTTTATTATTTCCATTCCTTCCTATTTTAAATGGGTTAATTTACTTGGTTTGATTGTGTACATTCCCTAACCCAGGGATCCCCAACCAGTGGCTCAGGGGCAACATGTTGCTCACCAACCCCTTGGATGTTGCTCTCAGTGCCCCCAAACCAGGGAGTTATTTTTGAATTCCTGACTTGGTGCCAAGTTTTGGTTGAATAAAAACAAGATTTCCTACCAAATAAAGCCTCCTGTAAGCTGATAGTGTGCATAGAGGCACCTAATAGCCAATCGTAGCCCTTAAGGTCCCCATACACTATAAGATCCACTCGCTTGGCGATGTCGCCAAGTGAGCGGATCTTCACCTGATATCCCCACCTACGGGTGGGCGATATCGGGTAACAAGTAGCTTAAAAAATAATCCGATCGTTCGATCGGATTACATTTGCGGCCATGGGGCAGTCGGTTCGGGGACCGCATCAACGAGCCGATGCGGCCCCCGATCCGACTGGATTTTCTAACCTGGCCGATCGATATCTGGCCAATTTGAGGCCAGATATCGGTCGGCCAGGCCCCTCGGTTCTGCCCCTACATGGGGCGATAAGCTGCCGAATCGGTCCAAGGGACCGATATCGGCAGCTAAATCGGCCCGTGTATGGGGACCTTTATTTGGCTCCTCCATGAACTTTTATGGTGCTTGTGTTGCTCCCCAAGTCTTTTTACATTTGACTGTGGCTCATGAGTAAGAAAGGTTGGGGATCCCTGCTCTAACTCTTTCCTCAAACAATTGGCGGTGAGGGAAGGGGATCTGTGGTTCCTCTCCACATTCTTCTCCACCCATGCACTGGGGACTGGGGATGCATTAGAAGATGAAATTTACAAAACTGTCCAACCCCCAAACTGACCAATATCTATAGCACATGGATATCAGTGAGGTTCAGCAGGCATTGGAGCCCCAGGCAGACATTTCAGCACTGCTGCACTGCTATTAAAGGGAGCACATCACATCACTGTTGGTTTTTGTCTCCAATGTCAGCTCCCCTTGCTACACATTTTCATTTATTTTTGAAGTTCTTTAAAAATAAAAATGCTGTTGAGACAGGTATCTGGCAATCTCTTTCTGTACTCTGAACAACATCACCACCTACTGGTCCATTCCTGTAACTGTACAGTCACAGAGATACCTAGAAGGAAAACAGAGAAGGTTTCTGATGTTGCTCCGCTAAGGAAGGAGATGGGAAAGGGCATCTGATGCTTCTGATCTCTTTCTTACAAACATAATTTATTTTAATTAATTAATTTATTTAATTGAAGATTTGTCTGCAGTATAATCGCTCCCCCACCAGCCCAATAAATAGTGACTGTCTATGGCATCTTACAGCAGCCCCTCTGGCATTTGCCAGAATCCACAGATTGCCAGTCTGGGCCTGCCCACTAATGAGAGCTGTTTACTCCCTGGTGCAGATCTTTGTTATCAGGGGGTGCAATTATACCCAACCTGATGGATGAGCCCTCCATACAGTCTTGCAAATCCCTACAGGGGCTATCACTATATTTATTGCAGCACACTGGGGACAGTTACTGTAAAGCAATCATCTGCTGCTATAAATGGTTTTACCTTTAGTGAATTACTCATCTGGAGTTTTTATAGGAGAAATACTAAAGCAGCTAGAAGGAGATTTTTTTCCTCTTTTTTGATTTTTCATTAATGTTTCTGTCGCCTTAAATAAAGTTTTAAATCGTGCCATGGCAATTGTTTTCATTTAGAAATAATAATTGTATAAAAGTAAAAATGACTATGGCACTGTCTTAGCTAGAGCTTTAGTAAATTTCCACAATCCCCCATACGTAATAAAAGGCCCAGAAGCACTAACCCATAGCAACCAATAAGACGTTTGCTTTTAGGTGACCAGTGAATGCTTCCTGTTAATTGGTTGCTATGGGTTACTGGGCCTGGGCAAATTAAGGGGGCATTTTATTTTCACGATTCATGTTTTTTTTTTTAGCTAAAACTTGAATTTTTCATGGATTTGATTTATAATGTGACAAAACTGTGACAATTCCTAATTCTCATAATACATGTAGAAGCCATTGGCAGGGGTCCCCTTTACAACTGGAAGATCTTTCTTTGCTTAGTTTGCATAGTTTTAGCGTTTTTCAGGTTTTTTGACTCAATTGCAGTTCTTGTGACTTTTCAGCAACTTTTTTCGCTTGTACTTTTTCCATTTTGCTGACTGACATTTGTGTTAATTAGTTTTTTTGTGGTATCTTAAAAATAAAAACGAGACAATTTTGTCTTTTAGTTAATCTGCTCCTTAGTGTCTTTTATTCCATTGAAGCACACAGAAGAGGCAAAGAAGAGGCAATAGGGGTTATGTAAATAAAGGTTTGCCCAGGAGCAGTAACACATGGCAACCAATCAGCAGGTAGAATTTACTGGTCACCTGTTTGAAAGCAAGCATCTTATTGGTCGCTATGGGTTACTGCTCCTGGGCAAACTTAGTGCCTGTAGTTACATATGGGGAAACTGACTTATATTTGGCAGGCTAGAAACTTCTAACCTGTCTAAACCAGGGGTGGGCAAACTACGGGCCGCGGGCCACATAGCCAAAAAGTTTGCCCACCCCCTGGTCTAAACTAATGTAAAATTGCTCAGATTGCTAATATCTTGAAAACTACAAAAAAAAATGCAAAATGTTTTTTGATCTCCTTAAACTGCAGATCTGCATGATCTAGTGTAATTGTAATCTCATATATCCCCTGTTGCTAGTTATTAATAGGGCTAATATACTGTAGCTTTAATATATTTTAAACGAGTAACTAAAATAGTTTCCACTGTTCCCTATGGGAGAAGGTGCAGGAGACTTGCCATTGAGAAAATGATTCAGTCTTTAAAGGGCAACCAACAAATAACAGGTACAAGCATTGCCCTTAACTGCTTTTAGCCAGATCCATGCTTATTTATCTGATGCCCATGTCTGTTTGGGTACATTTTTGCCATAGAAACCAAATTAAGTTCCATTTCTGGCCAATACACAACTTTTCATTTATGAACAATAAATTATATACTACATGAAGTCACGCAGAGCAAACCACGTACGGCTGGAAGAGTAACTTGGTTGAAGTTTGCAGATTATTAAAACTTCATCTTAAACAGTAATTTCATGTCATTTTTGTTTTTAAAATCACTTTATCCTTGTTCATAACAAACTTCGAGAAGACTTTGACCAAGGTAATGCTGAGATGGCTTTGCTAGTCCAGCCTTGGCTGGATCCCATTAATAATAACAGTGAAATAATGAGATTTTAGTAACATTTTACTACTTAAACAGCATTCAAAATAACTGAGACTTTGACAGTTACTGACAGATGAACAGGGTCGGTTACACCTTAAGCGCAATGAGAAACTTGTGTTTTTCCCTGTAGTGACTTGTACCTAAAACCACTTATATATAAGCACACATACAGGTACTGTATATGTGCTTGGCGCCACTCAGTTCCTTCTGCGTTCCGTTCAAAACTGGGTGCTGCTGCACCTATAGACCCATAGGACCCCCTAGAACTAATGGCACCTTGTGACTAGGTGGCAGCTCCAGGGTTCACTCAATGCCCTGTGTGAATAGATGCAGCACCTTTGCACATAAAGAATCAGACGTAGGCGTCCCTCGAGCAACCAACACCAGAACTGACTCCAGAGAGACTGTGTCCGTTTGCAACAAAGCACACGTGTCAGATGCAGCACAGTTGCACTTGAACGTCCCCAAAATGATGTATGCATTCTGGGAAAAATTTGTGCATTGTGGGGAAAAAAAACATGGCGATTGTGCTTAAAATTGCATGTTGCTCACTGCGTCTGGGTAAGTGTTTGTAAGCGCTACTGCTCAACAGTCCATAATCCATAACTTTACTTTAAAGAGATAGTGCCATAAGAAATGAAACCTTTTTTACATCTATCATATCATTGTCTTTGCATGAGCTTTATAATTTTGCCATAAAAGTATTTGCCCAATGCTGTTACATTCCCTATCTGATCCCCCATGTCCCTCTATGAGGGAGCGGCCATATTTGCGCAGCAGGAGGCCGTTAGCATTAGAAGCTGTAACTGACAGGCTGAGAAGGGACAGTCAGGTTGGCAAAACAGTCAGGTTTAGGGACTTCAAGTACCAATTGCTTATAAAAGCAGCTCTATCAGAGAAAACAGATTAACATGACCTATAGGCAACTTTTTATGTAGATTCATAATTTAGAAAGTACTTTTTTCGTGTCAGTATCACTTTAATGGTGTTATTGATACAATATTGCTGTGTAGCATCTATGATCGGTGGCCTTCCTGAAACCTCTTTGGGTCTTGCCACCTTAGAAGTATTGATCCCATATTTGCAACCTGCACAAAAGTAGCAGCCACCCTATCATATCGCAGTATCCTAACCAGATGATCTATAGGAGAATTTAAAACATACAATTTACAATCCTGCAACTTGGTTACCATGAAATGAAACACAATCAATGTGGCCTTTATCATTACATTATGTGGAAATGTCCCCCATTTTACCAATGGTCTGGTAACCTAAAACTACGGTATTAATCTCAGTGTGTGACATTAGCCTAATGGGAAAGATCTCAGGTTTCTATATGAGATCAATCTGCTTGCGTAGAAACCAGATCCAGCTGCTCGAGAAGCCACATAAAGATTGCATCAGCTGACTAATTTCTTTGAAGGAAAACTAGACAGCTACATTTTTAACAGAATAATGAAATAGAACATTCTGGCGTTTCCTGTTCTCAAGAAGAGAACCAGTTTTAATTTATTAGTTGTCAAAGACCCCTCCACCCTTTCTGCAAACTATTAAAATGTCCTAATTTAGCTCTCTGTTCAAGTCTCTGGGGCTTATTTGCTAAAAAAGATGGGTTGGCTAATGGTTTGAGCAGTTATGGGTCCATGTAATCTCTGCCCAACACAGTTGCCTGAGGTCTTGCTGCACTCAGGATAGGACGACTGCTTGCAGAGTTGCAATTTGTAGTACAGGTATAGGACCCATTATCCAGAATACTCGGGACCAAGGGTATTCCGGATAAGGGTTCTTTCTGTCATTTGGATCTCCATCCCTTAAGTCTACTAAAAAATCAATAAAACATTAATTAAACCCAATAGGATTGTTTTGCATCCAATAAGGATTATTTATATCATAGTTGGGATCAAGTACAGGTACTGTTTTATTATTACAGAGAAAAGGGAATCATTTAACCATTAAATAAACCCAATAGGGCTGTTCTGCCCCCAATAAGGGGTAATTATATCTTAGTTGGGATCAAGTACAGGTACTGTTTTATTATTACAGAGAAAAGGGAATCATTTAACCAATAAATAAACCCAATAGGGCTGTTCTGCCCCCAATAAGGGGTAATTATATCTTAGTTGGGATCAAGTACAGGTACTGTTTTATTATTACAGAGAAAAGGGAATCATTTAACCAATAAATAAACCCAATAGGGCTGTTCTGCCCCAATAAGGGGTAATTATATCTTAGTTGGGATCAAGTACAGGTACTGTTTTATTATTACAGAGAAAAGGGAATCATTTAACCAATAAATAAACCCAATAGGGCTGTTCTGCCCCCAATAAGGGGTAATTATACCTTAGTTGGGATCAAGTACATGTACTGTTTTATTATTACAGAGAAAAGGGAATCATTTAACCATTAAATAAACCCAATAGGACTGTTCTGCCCCCAATAAGGGGTAATTATATCTTAGTTGGGATCAAGTACAGGGACTGTTTTATTATTACAGAGAAAAAGGAAATCAGTTTTAAAATTTAAAATTATTTAATTAAAATGGAGTCTATGGGAGATGGGCTTTCTGTAATTCTGAGCTTTCTGGATAACGGGTTTCTGGATAAGGGATCCCATACTTGTACGTGTTGACTGCTCAATTCTCCCAGAACTTTTACTTGTTCCCTAGTGTTTGACCCTGGGCTATGAGTGTATAGGTCTCACTGCCCTTTTAGTGAATGCAGTTTCTTTAATGATGAGGTTGTTGATCATTTGGATCTTTTTTAGGGGCTGATTTATCAACATTGAAATACAATTTTTTTTTTTCATGATACAAATTTTTTTTGTGCAAAAACCAAATTTGAACTATGATTTCCAAAATAATCAATCAAAGTAATCAATATAATCAAAAATGCAGAAAATTTGAAACACTTGCATGTAAAACTTCGGCATCTGAAAGCTTGCAAGTTAATGTAGAAGTCAATGGGAGTTGTAGTAGGCACAATTTGAGCAATAGTTTTTCAATGATAAGTAGAATGTGAATTTAATGCATTCAAGGTTTTTGTCATGATTTCATGGGTTCATTCGATTGAGTTTTTTTAAAAAGATAAGCAAACATTAGAGTCTGGTAACATTTTGAGTTGAAAAAAACTCTACATTTGGCAGAATTATGATCCTGTCCCTTATGTTCATATTATTATCATGTCTATACCTGGGACCAGATCCACCAATGGCATTTGTCCATTAATTGGCTGATGTGCCTTAACATGTATGTGTGCCTTGGCTTGTTTGTGTGCACTGTGAATCCTATGATCCCAGGGGGGCGGTCCTTTGTACTTAAAATGGCAAATTTCTATTTAGGATTATCCAATGCTACATTGCTGCTACTAAAAAGTATGTTCTTATGAAAATGGTTTATTTATATGAAACAGGGTTTTACATATGAGCTTTATTCTGTAATATATTTACATCATAAACAATATCCCCCTATACTGCCATGTTGATTGGTTAGTGGCTAAAACTATTTGGTGTCACCTCCATCTTGTGAGTGATCACTGTGTTGTTGGTAAAAAACAACTAGAATCCTCTTTAGGACTATCTATACTGTTGACCAATATTGACCCATGGCTGGCAGCATCCTTGGGGACAGGAATCCCCATTGATTGGTAAAATACCAACGCAAACATAAAAAGTGTCTTGGCACCGTAGTATGAAAATGTTAGCATTATCCTGAGTGGCTTTTTCCACTTTTATATCATGAACAATATCCAATCTAAAAGGTAACCAGGTTCCTGGGTGGGTATTAGTTCCACAAGTCAGACATTAGTCTTGTGGGTTTTGTTCATAATATACCAACATACAATAAACTCAGACATTGATCCAGAAGAATCCTGGTCTTTAGTTGAGTTGTTCATCTGCAACTATCTCAGTATTACTGTCAAGGAATGGGTGTGGGTTCCAGGTCAAGAGAAATGACTTCAGATCTTCAGTTGAGTTTGTCAGCAGCTATCTCAGTATTACTGTCAATGAATGGGTGTGGGCTTCAGGTCAAGAGAAATGACTTCAGATCTTCAGTTGAGTTTGTCAGCAGCTATCTCAGTATTACTGTCAATGAATGGGTGTGGGCTTCAGGTCAAGAGAAATGACTTCAGGTCTTCAGTTGAGTTTGTCAGCAGCTATCTCAGTATTACTGTCAATGAATGGGTGTGGGCTTCAGGACAAGAGAAATGACTTCAGATCTTCAGTTGAGTTTGTCAGCAGCTATCTCAGTATTACTGTCAATGAATGGGTGTGGGCTTCAGGTCAAGAGAAATGACTTCAGGTCTTCAGTTGAGTTTGTCAGCAGCTATCTCAGTATTACTGTCAATGAATGGGTGTGGGCTTCAGGTCAAGAGAAATGACTTCAGGTCTTCAGTTGAGTTTGTCAGCAGCTATCTCAGTATTACTGTCAATGAATGGGTGTGGGCTTCAGGTCAAGAGAAATGACTTCAGATCTTCAGTTGAGTTTGTCAGCAGCTATCTCAGTATTACTGTCAATGAATGGGTGTGGGCTTCAGGTCAAGAGAAATGACTTCAGATCTTCAGTTGAGTTTGTCAGCAGCTATCTCAATGTTACACTTAAGGAATAGATTTGGCTTCAGGTCCAGACAAATGACTTCAGATTGAAGAAACATTACACAAGGTAGATTTTCAGTAAAGTTTATTCACAGGTTTGGCTTTGCTGAATGTAGTATGCACCACATTGACTTTAATATGAGGTCTACTGTAAAGTAATGACATTTCCTATAATGAAAATCTCACTCTCCCCTCTAACAGTCTGAAGCAAGAAATGTATTGGTCGATTACCAATCTTTGCTACAGTTTCAAGATTTAAGTTCATTGGCCTGAACTTTTTTCTTGTTTTTTTTTTATTTTTTAATGGCTTACACAATGGAATTAAATGAGCTTTTTTTTCTCAACTAGTGCACTACTGAAAAGCTAAACTTTATTGATGCTCTCTTGAGAAAATGGCGTTTTGAATTTGAGCAAAACAAAGACATTATCAGTCACCTATGTCACCAACTACGCCTGTTGTCATAGAAGGAAACTGTGGAATCGATTCAGAGGATGCTCTATGCAAACACATTGTACATAGATCCCTTAATAAAGAAAACTTCAAATAAGATTTATATTTATTTGGTTATAGAAATCCCTTAAACATCAACACTTTAAATATTTCAACTTTGTCTGAAAAATTGAACACCTTCCTATAAAGCAAAGGGATTCTGAATCCCCAGCGTGCCTTGTGCTTTGCTGTTAACCCCCTGAGTGTTTTCCCTGTTGCCCAGCAAAATGGGATTATGTAATGTGACAGAAACACATATATAGGGAGGCACCAAATCCACTATTTTGGGACTTGGCCAAACCTCAAATCCTGCACCGAATCTGAATTTGCATGTGCAGGTTAGATAATAAAGGGTTAAAAACAATCATGCGTGCAGCTTGCAGTGAAAAATTCTCAACTTTCGACGAAAAGTCATGTGATTTTAAGCATTTGGATTTGGTTCGGCCAGGCACTTGGATTCAGCCAAATCCCGAAACAAATCCTCGATTCCTACTAATTACAGAATTATAATATTGTATTTTCTTACACTTGAAGGTTACATAATACTTTATAGCAAAAGCAACAGGTTTATGGCATTCTGCAACACATTTTAAAGGCTACAATCTATTGTACTTAATGTGGGTCTTAACTTAAACGTATTATAAGCAGAGGCATAAGTAAAGTCATCACTTTTCAAAACCAGAGTGCTGCTGTCATTACACTACCCCCTATTGTGATGTCACTTCCTGGTGTTATACTTTCTTTCATATCCACTACTTAGCCTGTAGAAAATGAATTGGGTAAATAAGTTACATGAAAGAAATAGAAGTAGAGAAATCCCTAATACCAAAGTGAATATACCCCCAATCAGGGATCATGTAATAATAATATGGATAGGTAAAGCACTTCCGTAGACAATGACAAAACCAATCATTGGGTCCTAAAGCCCTATTTGGTAAGGGTCATGATCAGGCTAATAATAATATGGATAGGTAAAGCACTTCCATAGACAATGACAAAACCAATCATTGGGTCCTAAAGCCCTATTTGGTAAGGGTCATGATCAGGCTAGTCTTGAAAAAGAGACTAAGGGAAGTATTTATTGACATTGGAGACAAACATCCCAGTTGATGTTGCCCAAAGCAACCAATCAGATGTTTGCTTTGTAGGCAACCATTCAAATTACATTGCTGATTGGTTGCTATGGGCAACATCACTGGTGATGTTTGTATCAAATGTTAATAAACACTCCCCTAACTGTACATCAGTCAGGAAACCCAGTGGGAACCCTTCACGCCAAGGCCTCCAATAGCCACTAGGTCCCAAGTATTGCTAAGCCCCAGTTCTCATGAAGATTAGAAGGTTAGGCTGTTAATTTCCACACTCGATGAGTTTGACATTTGACAAAAAAAATGGAAACAAAATATTGCTTTGAGGTGAAACTGAATATGCTTTTCTTGCAGAACATTACATTTCACTTCATGGATATCAGAAATGACGATGAAAGCATATAATAATGACTATACATTAAAGAAAATATCTTCCTTAGCAATTATATTTTATTCAGTTCTCTTGAATATAGACAAGGACATACGGTACTTCATAATGCTCTTCTTTGCACCTTTGTATATGAATGAGGATACCTTAAGTCTTAGTAGACTTTGGTAGAACCTCACCATCCAGTAGGCAACTAAAGGAGCTGTTCTCAGTAGAGGAAAGCAGTATATATGTTATATGCAATATATTGTGCGTTAACGAAGCCATGCTCTAATACTGTACTGTCCATTGCAGGAAATTATTATAAAAAATATTGGCAGAATGTTGCCTTACATTGTGATCTGATCGTTTCTCAACAAAAAATGCATATGGTAGAAAAATTGTTTGGCAAAGTGCTTATGTGGTTCCTTCCTCCCCAATTTCAGTTTCCAGTCCTGAAAATTAACTTCTACTGGTTTTTTTTTTCTGTAAAGTTTAAAATGGTCTTTAGAAATGAGTAGCAACATCTAATCAGTCATTCAGGAATGTCCAAGTTTCCTGGAAACACTCAGAGGGCTAACATTTGCTAACATGAATGTCGCATACCCGAGCTCAACAGATGAAATAAACATTCATTGCCCATGTTTTCCGTTTTTTTTTTTGTGTTGTACAAAAAAAATCAAAATAGGCTTAACCCTTCAAGGACCGCATCAGCAGCTGCTCGCCATGCGAACAGAGACCATGGGTCACTTTAATTGGTCTTTGATCTTCAGCATTACCATAACCTCCATACTGCGCACTGCAAACCGACACAACATCAACCTTTGTGGCACCGAAATGAAAAATGATGGAATGTTGGATGTGTCTAAGGACCTTGTTTATATAGATCTATAGATATATTTATTAGTAAATATTGTGTACTTTGATTACACTCTCGCACAAAGCAATTGTGTAATTTTATTGGCACTCCAGAAATCCTGTAGAAAATGATACCTAAGTCTGCCTAATTTTCATAAATAAAAAGTTAGTTATTTTAGAAGAGTCTTCTATATGTGTCCATCAGAAACCCATACTGGCCTGTAACCCAACCAAGTCTTCTAGAAGGAACTAAATGAAACTCTCAGGATACTTTGTACCGCCCATAAAGGGTCCTTGCCAATCACACATCTTGAGATGTAGTTTACAGGCCTCCCGTTATGTCACCCTTAGAAATAAATGTTAAAGCCCAACTTGAATGCCTGTATGTACATTGTGACATGTATTTACAAACTATGTTAATCAATAATGTGCGGAAATTACAATTAAAAGACTCTTTTGCACATAATTTTTCTTTACCCTTTTAGCATAACAGAGGTTTTCTTTACAATTCATTCACAATATGTTCTCTTACTCACACTTAAAAACATTAGCGGAGTTTTCTTTTTTAACTCCAAATGTCCACGTTTGATATCTAGATGGTTGTCATTCTGAGGCTTGGAGGGTTAAGCCCATGCTTATATGCTTAAAGAATTTCCTTAAAAGGGTGAATTAGGTGAGCGAACAGTCTCGGATGAGCTTGGTGAATAGTCCTCCGACTCTGAATTGAATTCTGGTGCAGCTTGATGTGACCCAAATCTGTATCTCACATCCTGGTTGCGTCTTCGTCTGAAAACCTGCCTCTCCTTATCAAGAGCGGTGGTCTGGCAGGGGCATACAATGAAAAAGAGTTCAGTAAATTTTTGATTTTCACATTTCACCACAAGAGAGCACAGCAGAAAATACATTGTTTGAAAAAAAAAACCCATCTTTACTAGATGTGACTTCTCCTTAGTGTGATGCCAACTGGATACTAACAATTCAAATTCAGAAGTTCATGAAATGTTCAAAGCACAAACAATGTATTTTCTTATACAATGTTTTTTTTGCAGGTGATGATGAAGGGTACAACCTTGTTAACTGAATTATGAAGGATGGCAACTGAATAAAGGGCTGAACCACATGCTAAGGCAACAGATGGTATGTAAGATATTAGCAGTAACAATGGCTTCAAGCAGCAAGTTATTTTTGTTCTCATTCTTATTACTAAATAAAAGAAAAAAAAAAAGAGATGTATAACCCTCGAGGTACAATAACAATGACTAAACAAGGGGTGCAATATCCAGATATACAAAAATGAATTGTACTAGGCTTGAATTTATTGAAACTACTATCAAAGACACCTACTGTTAAGCTTAAGTATGCTAATGTTATTCTTCATATACTGTATGTCAATCTGATGTAAGAGGCTGAAGCGTAACTATTGCTGACCCACTTTTAACAAGCTATATTTTATCTAATATTATGACTCCCTGTGCCTTGGGGATGATATTCAATTTATCATAGCACCAACCATGGCAGCAGCAGCAGAATTGGGTAAGAGTAGGGGCTCTAAGAGTGCCACTTTGTGCCCATCAGCACTCCAGAACTAGTGGCCCTTGTCATAGTCTTACAGGGAGGCGTTCTACAGGAACTGAAGGCCCCTACATTAACAAGAGTTTACAGGAGTTGCCTGACAACCATCTGAGCCACCAGCAACTGCAAGTTTCCACTGAAGTTGGGTTTGAACCCCAAAATGGTTTGGCCTTGAACCTAAAAGCTTCATTTAAGGGCGTGTTTTAATATGTTGATTAAAAACAAAAAGTTCTTGTTATTTTTCTAAAGAGCATTAAACCCAACTACTGTATATTAACCAACTAACTAGTAAACCAACTATTAACCACAATGTAGGCTATAGACAGCTGCTCCAATGCAGAAGCATATTTTCCTCATAAGAATTATCATGCAAGAGGTGCAAGGAAATGACTGGTCTGTGGGAAGGCTCCTTCCCATATCCACACATAGACATGCCTAATATTGTTAATTATTATTCCTGTATCCGCCATGAGAAAACATTGGAACTCAATGAGTGGTAACAATAAGAGCTGATCACTCTCGTCTAAAAGATAACTCTAAAGCAGGGGTCCCCAACCTTTCTTACTCGTGGGCCACAACCAAATGTAAAAAGACTTGGAGAGAAACACAAGCACCATAAAAGTTTATGGAGGAGCCAAATAAGGGCTGTGATTGGCTATTAGGTGCCTCTATGCACATCAGCCTGCTACCTGCTTTGAGCCACTGAGAGGCACATCCAAGGGTTTGGTGAGCAACATGTTGCCCCTGAGCCACTGGTTGGGGATCACTGCTTTAAAGGATAAATGGTGAATAACTGAGTAGTGATATAAATTAAAGTATATCTTAGGAGACAAAAAATATAATAAATTCTCACTAAACATAGAAACAAAGATATAATATAACAAAGTACTTCTTCTCTAACCACTTGATAAAAAGGCTCCAAATCTTTCTAGAAACTGAATTGTATCTGAGAATTAATTCTACAGCTCTAAATGCTTTCTTCTAAAAGTGAATAGGATACCAGAGAAATCTTCTACTTCCCATATAGTTGCACAACATAATCATATTGAACCTTACAAAACATGAATTCAATGTTAACTACAGAAAACCATCTTGGACAGCCTGCCTTTACCTTTCATGTCCTTATTACCTTAGTCAGCCTTGTCTGGACTCTTTGCTTTCATATTGCACAAATTGACAAATAAACCTCAGATAACACTACATATTCTACAAAGTAGACAGGGCCTTCTGCTTCTCATTGAGTATCTCTGACCATTTCAGTTAATTTAAGACCTCTATAAACTGAATAACAATTATTAAATCTCATACTCATGCTTCCACCAGCAGCCTATATTCCAGGTGAAATGGTAAGTTCTATGGTATGTAAATGACAAATGCATGGTCACCAATGTAATAAATTCCATTGCATCATAATATTGTCCATCCATAACAACCATCATAATATTGAGTTGCTTCATAATAACAGCATCATGATCCAACTGAAACTTTTGAAATGCTTGGGAATTACTCATATGAATTCATCTAGGAAACATCCATACTGCAATGGTTTAACATATTACTACCAGGATAATTATGAAAGTGGTACCCAAGCAAGAACAAGGAACTCTTGATGCCTCTGCTGAAAGCAACTTTTCCTCAGCTTGTTTCATTATTGTCATATGGTCTCCCTGTGATCCCACCCACAAGTAATTGTGGCATTCAACTCTTTTGTGATCACTCGAATGAGACAAAATAAGAAAAAACATGCTAACTAGTCACTTAATGAAGTTATTATTATATTGGGGCAACTGCTGTCCTGGAACTGGAAGGCACTTTGACATAGCTATCCAATCCAAAGAACTTATCCATTGGGTTTACTACAATTTGTATAACGTATCTTGAAATTCGGGAGCACCCAAACTGACAGCACACCATTTAGAACACAGTCTTGTTCAATCAATAAATTATTACCTATCATGAACAGCTGTGTCTAAGATGGGGAGAAACAAGGGAAGGAATTATAGGCAGGTTACTTATATAAAGCATCTGCCAGCATGTTTCATTACTGCTACATCATAGAGTTAACAGGTCATGGCACAGTCATTGTGGGACAAGAGTGAAAATTGATATTTCAAGGGTTAAATCCCAACAAACCAAACAGTTTAAGCAGCTCATTTGTATTTTTCTTAGAATATTGACATGGGATCTCAATGCGAGGCTCAGTTTTCATATAAATCCAGGCGTGAACTGGGATGAGCCAAATCCCTTCTGGCTGTTTGGATTCAGATTTAAATCAGAGCCTCTGGGGTCACTGTACATCCCTTGCTATTGCTGGGAGCGGAGATGGACTGAGAACGAGCCCTTGTTTTCTTCAATAAGGTTAACCCTGAGAGGCCACATTTAATGCTAGGTTGTTCTAGAAAAAGCAGCATTTTCCTGTTCATGTTAATTCCGCTAACAGGGGCTTTGCTTTGAATGACATGTCCAGCAGGATTTGGGGCTACTAAATATTACATGCGCCGCATTCTTTTCTCACAAAGCTGTTCTGAATTTCATTTTAGTCCATGAAACGGCAATGCCTGCTAAAAGGACAGATGCACAAGCACCGAGCAGCATTAATGCACCATTTGCAGAGAAACCCATCAATCCCATGCCTGTTAATAGAGAATTCACATATTCCCACAGTGTCACTGCTGTGAAAAATAACACCAAAAATGTGCTAATTAAAATCGTAAGCATTGCAGCCTCTAAAGCACAAGCACATCCATTAATGTATTATTTATGAAACTGGAAACTATGGCACACATGCAGGTGCAGAGACTCGCGGTGCCACAGCGATGTTCAGAACCATTATCCTTAACATTACAGCACACACACGCCTTACATCTCTCTATTGGTGTCCAGTTATTTATAAAGAGATATAGGTAGTCTTAAACCCATCACGTGTTGTGGAAATACAAATGCCAGCATCCCCCTGACAGCCAAGCAATATAGCCTGTCCCCGATATAAGGGTTTGATAGAATACAGCTTATATAGGAGAATGTTGTCCCCATTTTGAAACAGAGCTAACTTCCTACTTGATACTCAGCAGAGCATTTTCTGTTCACCCTGCAAGACTGCTGTCAGATAAAAGGTGCCAAACTATAGTCTGACCCCTCAAGGATGAGGAAGGGACCCTAACAAAATATTGGACAGTAAAATGAAGCATCAGCCTAATAGTGTGAAAATGTGCACTAAGATTTCTCTATTTGGCTGGTTCCATTGCATTTTGGAGGGTGCTGATGGTCTGTATGCTGGACCTAAAAAAAAACCAAACATTCTGGTCCTGTGGTCCTGGCTCTTACATTTACATGCACTGCAATGCACAATAATGTTCCCAGCAGCAGTTATTTGCTGTCCCAACGAAGGCTACCATCTAAGGATACCATCTACTTACCTCACTTTTTGGCAGATGTACCCCAAAAACAAGTATGTTATTTGTCTCCCTGGTGATTCTAGAGCAAATACAACAAAATGTTGCATTCCCCTTGCCCTTTATCCTTGTTGCCACTCCTTTCTAAACTGCCATATTCTAGTTCCAAGGAACACATATGTACAGGTCATTAATTAGAAATACTAATTAGCTAAAAGGACCTGTAGACACAGAAAACTATTTTACTGTAAAAGGGCAATCAGTGTATTCACCCCAACCAAAAACGATTTCCTTTTTCTCTGTAATAATATAACAATACCTTGTACTTGATCCCAACTAAGATATACAGTAATTAATCCTTATTGGAGGCAAAACAATCCTATTGGGTTTAATTATCATTTAAATAATGTTTTTATCAGACTTTAGGTAGAAGATCCGAATTAGGGAAAGACCCCTTATCTGGAAAACCCCAGGTCCCGAGCATTCTGGATAATGGGTCCCATACCTGTACTGTGTAAAACCAAATTTGCGTGAATAGCTGTGTAAAATAAACGGCAAATTTATCAAGTTGTGTTTTATTTTATGCTGCCGGAACGCCAGATTTGACTCCGATATTTTATGCTGCCGGAACGCTGCTTCAGACCTTGAGTAAGTAAGTTCCAGAGGAAGTCACTCTAAGAAAAATGCATAAAAAATGATGCCATCTTTTATGTGGCAAAGACAAATTTTGTCACTGTTTTTTATACAGCATAATAAATCTTTAAATACTGTATATGTATATATATATATATACATATTTCCAAATATCTTAAACACGAAGAAACGTCAAACTCAGCTTGCCAATAAAGATATCTCTCTGTTTCTCTCTGCACAATTCTCCATACGTCTAGATTTAGACTAAATTCTCTGAACGGAATGTAATGGAAGCGACATGTACAGGCCAGCATAAATGTGATTTTTTGAAGCACATAAATGCAGTATAAAATATCTACAAAACAACCTCTGCTATATACATGCCTGTGAATGTCCTTATATTATTGCATTTCTTTTAAAGCCATGGTGGGGTATATGTCCGGGTGGCAAAAAACCCAATGGGGCTGTGTAGGTGAATTGCCCAGTGCATTTGCATGGTAAGAATTTCTGGTACATCATAGAATTTTCGTAAAGGAAAACCATACCACCAAAATGGTTTTAACAAACTGGAATATATGAGTAAATATTGCCCTTTGACCCACCTTTTGTCTGTGTGCTCCCTCAGAGATCAGCTGACAGGAAATAATGCAGCTCTAACTGTAACAGGTGTGGGAGTAAAATATAGAACTTTGTTCATTAATATTGCTCTGTAAATCATATGATCCCAGGGGCGGCCCTTGGTACTTAAAATGGCAAATTTCTATTTAGGTTTTACAGAGGCCAGCATTGATTAGAGGTACAGTTTCCTTCAACCTTTAGGCTGTTTTGCCTCAAATAAGGATTAATTATATCTTATATTATATCTTAGTTGGGATCAAGTACAGGTACTGTTTTATTATTACAGAGAAAAGGGAATCATTTAACCATGAAATAAACCCAATAGGGCTGTTCTGCCCCCAATAAGGGGTAATTATATCTTAGTTGGGATCAAGTACAGGTACTGTTTTATTATTACAGAGAAAAGGGAATCATTTAACCATGAAATAAACCCAATAGGGCTGTTCTGCCCCCAATAAGGGGTAATTATATCTTAGTTGGGATCAAGTACAGGTACTGTTTTATTATTACAGAGAAAAGGGAATCATTTAACCATGAAATAAACCCAATAGGGCTGTTCTGCCCCCAATAAGGGGTAATTATATCTTAGTTGGGATCAAGTACAGGTACTGTTTTATTATTACAGAGAAAAGGGAATCATTTAACCATTAAATAAACCCAATAGGGCTGTTCTGCCCCCAATAAGGGGTAATTATATCTTAGTTGGGATCAAGTACAGGTACTGTTTTATTATTACAGAGAAAAGGGAATCATTTAACCATTAAATAAACCCAATAGGGCTGTTCTGCCCCCAATAAGGATTAATTATATCTTAGTTGGGATCAAGTACAAGCTACTGTTTTATTATTACAGAGAAAAAAAAATTGAATTATTTGCTTATACTGAAGTCTATGGGAGATGGCCTTCCCATAGTTTGGAGCTTTCTAAATAACAGGTTTCTGGATAATGGATCTGTATATGAACGCTCCTTGTGTTTGGAGAAATGACTTTAAAAACTATATCAGGGAGTACAGAGAGTGTCTTAAAAGCCACACAATCCCCATGCTTTGTGGGAGTACAGTTTTCAGAATGACCATGGATAAAGAGTTATAATAATTGTTGGTAAAATATCTGTATGACAATATTTTGGTGCAGTCTCTAATACAAGAGAGCTCCGTTCCAGTGCTGAGTATGCACATTAGCCATTCCCTCTGAATGGGGAGGAAAGGGCTCTGTTTATGTTGACAACAACGTTCCTTTGTGATGACTATGAATAGGAATGTCTGAGTCCCTGGCAGGGTAATCTGTTTTAATGCAGACATTATTATCCATCTGCTATTTTTCTATTTGTAGCTGTATCTCTCTGTACACAAACAGCACTAATGTGTCAGTCTGCAGCCCGCCAGTACTGTCACCTGGTACATAATCTCTGCATGTCTCGCCTGTCACTCTGACTGCTGAATTCCTAAATTGCCAAGAAAATGCCACCTTCTAGGATCTGTTTAGTTCCGCACAAGTGTCGAAATTATTCATTTTTATTTGTGCCTCCTGCGAATAACACACAAATTGTTACAAGCCATAAAAACCAGTGCAGTTTGATATCTCTGCGTTACTAAACATCTTTATTTTCTGTACCTTTTATGAATTCAAGTTTTATTTACTTGCTTTTGGGGAACAATGGGATTATTTTATCATCTGAAACTGTTAGGGGTCATTCACTTACTGCTCTGCAGTGTGAACGGTGCAAATTTTGGATGTAATTGGATGTTTGTTTATTTTTACCCACAACAGCTTTTCCCCCATGACTTCCAGCATAACTGTGGTCACGATGGAGAGATGTGCCTTACATAACTGTGGCCTATACATCCCAACTGAAACAGTTGTGCTTGTGCTTCAGTGGAAATCAGATACAATTGTGCTGAAAAGTGTGGTTGTCATCATTTCCAGCATTTGGCACGAGAGGGATCATACGCCCAATTCTTGAGGTACAAGTGTGTTGCAACAATTGAAGCAGGCTGCTGTGGGGACACAGGAGCTACCATCTGGCTTGGACGTGGGGTTAGCTCCCGGGTTATGTTGTGCCAATTGCTGCACTTGCACTTTTTTTCTGAACAGGAGGCAAGAGGAAGAACAATAATGCTCAGTGCTTGGTAAGAAGCAATATAGAAGAAATAACTGGTACAGTAGAGTGCAAGAAGGGAATAACCCTTAAATGCTTTTTGCAGCATAATGCAACCTTTCATTACGACTCAATACACACACACTTTGTCTGCTGTGCTGGTTATTTTTTCTGTGTTCTTTACACGCCTCCCTATAAATATACATACATAACTGCACTACACTTCCTATGTACTACATTATAAAGTAGAATGGATAGCTAGTTTAAAAAACAAAATATCACAGATTACCTAATTCTGAATGATATAAAGGCACTTGGTCAGCAACCTTGCAACCTGGGTGCCAGAATCAAAACTACATATAATTAAAAGTCATATAATACTGCAGTCACAGTTTTTTTTGCAACCAAAAGACATACTACACTTTTTTTTACATTTTTTTAATGAATTCAGAGTGAGCGTAGTATCTTTTTGGTTTATATTTACTTTTTACCAGCACCTGGGACAGCTAACCTATATAGTACAAGGTAGTGCGTCTCTCTGTGAGAGCACAACTTTTCCTTTTTGTTTTGCTATAGTTTATACAGGAGCAGTGGCCGGTTCCATGTTGTGGCTCCCATCCTTCCCAGCTACAGTCAGGTGATCCCAGTGGAGCCAATAAAATAACCATTTGGGGGTTTTAACCTTGAAAGCAAGTAAATTGCAGGTAAAACTCAGCCCCTTTGTGAATTGTATATTGAAACTGTAGAATTCTTAATGAATCAGATGAAAGTGAGTGTAGGACTGGCCAGACCGGGGATGACTGATGTAGTTGGCCAGCTTGTATATATTGCAATATATGAACAAACAATCTCTGTTTAGCTTAAAGGGGAGGGCATTGCTTGGTAGTTTAATGCACAGAATGTCTTAATGTCCTATATATTGATAATGGGAGAGTGCAGAGGATTTCTTGTTTATATATGTATATATACTTTGAAAGTTTCTACACTGAATCTGGTCTTGTGCGGGTGCTAGATTGAATTACTGTATATACTCGAGTATAAGCCTAGTTTTTCAGCACCCAAAATGTGCTCAAAAAGTCACCGTCGGCTTATACTCGAGTCGGGTGCCATGGGTCCCTCCAAACTAGCACCCTCTGTCCTTTGTATGTAAATTAGGCCATCCGCAACCAGACCCTCCAGTGCCCCGGCCCGCTCCCAAATTTATCTTCATCTACCATCCTCACCTGTCCCATTCTGCACTATACATTGCACTTTATATTCTATATAAACTATATATAGTTTTGAAGGATTTTAACTCTTTGTGTTTTAGCTTGGTTGCGGAGTACTCTTAAGGTATCATTGTTGATAAAACAATTGTTTTTGTTGACCCTCCACTTACAGAGCTAGTTTACAGTTTTTACTTGAAATAAATATTTAAAAACATATACCCCACTGATGCCTCAATTAATGCAATTTTATTGGTATTTATTTTGATGAAACTTAGCAGTAGCAGCTGCATTTCCCACCCTAGGCTTATACTCGAGTCAACAATAAGTTTTTCCAGTTTTCTTAGGTGAAATTAGGTACCTCGGCTTATATTCGGATCGGCTTATACTCGAGTATTTACGGTATAATATAAAAATGTTTATGACCAGCACTCCATTACCAAGTGCCAGTCAATGTGAACCCTTGTGTATGTATATATATATATATATATATATAAACTTCCAAGTAAATGCCGGCACTCACGTATAGATAAGTTGCTGTTGCCTGGGTGCAGGTCCAAATAATGTTGAAGGTGATTGAGAGAGGGTCAGCACTCACAGGACTTATACAAACAAATTATTTTATTAAAGAGGAGATTAACGTTTCGGCTAGCACTCTAGCCTTTTTCAAACTTTGAAAAAGGCTATAGTGCTAGCCGAAACGTTAGTCTCCTCTTAAATAAAATCATTTGTTTGTATAAGTCCTGTGAGTGCTGACCCTCTCTCAAGCACCTTCTATATATATATATATAATAGTGCAAATTTGTAGTGCAATTTGTAAAGCCCATGTACATTATTTATTTTAGACAAAAAACCCAAATAACTTGTAATAGAAGACAAACCTAGTAATATCATTATTAATAATGCGTGCTTTAAGAGATCACATAACTCAAAAAAAGTTTTTATTAGGCAGTTCCTAAAAGTCATCTTGGTGCTCCAAACTGTATAAAAGCACTTTTATTAAGGCCATAAAGCATCAGTGATTTTAAATATCTTTAGAGTTGAGGAACATAATTCCTTATACCCAAGCTTAAATTAATAGGGTTTTTAGCCCATAATAGACAACTGGCACTTTAGTGTGTTTTATTTGGGCATGTCTAGCCCAGCTGTGTTCTATACTGCCACATGCAGTCCGTATTAACCTGTTATCTGTGTAAGGAATCGACCAGGGAATAATTAATTCTACATTAATAGTACCCCTATGGTATATTAGTTATGGGCAGATTTTTTTGGTTACGTGTACATTATGTGTATTTGATCACTGCCAAGTACTGTGTGTGCCACTGTGTGGTGCTATATAAAGTAAGACATGCATTCATTCTGGTCACTCATATACTACTGCAACATCATTAAAAGAAACATTTTAAAATATAATGCATTAAAATTGTTTTTAAAACGGTACTTACATATTAAAGGGAGAGGTTTGCAGAATGTTAAATTGACCAATAGAATAGCAGCTTAGAAGCTTGGAGCGATACAAAGGTCCAGTGGCTTAGCAGTTTATCATAATTTCTAATTAATAGAAATGTAGCATCCAATTGGTCACCCTTTACTACCTAAGTACCTTGGTATAGAAAATAAACGTGGAAACAGAACAAGATACAGGTATGGGATGTATTGTCCGGAACACTTGGGACCTGGGGATTTGCAGATGTATTAAGGCTATTTAAACACTGGGGTTTTTTTGCAATAAAATATAAGATACAGGCATGAGACCTGTTATCCAGAATGCTCAGGATCTGGGGTTTTCCTAATAAGGGGTGTACTAAAGAATTGTTTAATTAAACCCAATAGGATTCTTTTGCTTCCAATAAGGATTAATTATATCTTTGCTGGGACCAAGTACAAGGTACTGTTTTATTATTACAGAGGAATGGGAAATCATTTTTTAAAAATGTGAATTATTTGATTAAAATGGAGTCTACGGGACATGGCTTTCCCATAATTCATCACTTTCTGAATACCGGGTTTCCAGATAATGGATCACATACCTGCACTCTCTTATATTTGCAGGGAAAAGCCAATGAGTAAAATTTAGAATTGATGATTTGATACTGATTTATTTGGGAACTTTGTGGGATACCAGATTTCTGAATAATAGATCCCATACCTGTACATGCAATATAAAAAGAAATATTTCCAAGAAGAAATAAAAAGTTAAACACATAACATTTTTATATAGCACATTGTCACTAAAGCCATCGTCATGTTCAATGCATTGTTCTTCTATGCATTGCTAATTGGTATAAGGTAAGGGTTGTTCCAAGAAGATTTAAATGACAGTATATATTTCCTCTGTTATTATTGTTACATTTACAATTCTTTATGCGTACAAAAGCAAGAGCACTAAGTATTTGGTAGATAGAATGGGCTAAATCTAAGAGATTTGAAAAAAATAAAATAAAAAATAAATATATATATATATACTGTCTTTTAAAGGACAGAGAATTATAAGCAATGTATGATGGAGAAAGCTGGCAATGTTAGCGTGGATAATGGACATATAAAGGAATAATGGTGGTGGTGGTAGGGGGGGGGGGTTGCAAAATCTCAACAAGGACCAAGATTAAACTCATAAAGCAGCATATGGACTGGTTGACGGTTCAGAGGAAGCATGTGTATCCACTGAAGGGGAGGGGGAGGTCTGGTTGATGGAGGCAGGCAGCACGTTGCCATGGAAACACTGACTGTTGCTGCTGAAACCATCTCATACCTTATCCAATACATTCCTGGTTGTTGGTAGTAGTCCAAAGACCCTGATCTCTTGATGGTAAACCCGTGGTCCAGCTGAGCAGAGAGAAATGGGGCAACTCAGTGGATCAACATTTTGCTAAAGATTGAAGACTCCATTCCAAACCGACCTTTCAAAACAGCATTGTTTCTGCTTTATCCCCTTCAGTAACGGCGGGGCCTACCATAATCACATGGTCCCAGCCACAACTGGAGGGCTCTACAATACAAATGGCTCCACACTGTATCTTGTGTGTGGTTATTTAATGAGCAAAACAAGAAAATACAAGTTAAATACCTTTTATACCACTATCCATGTAGACCTAATTAGCATGAAAAAATGTTAATTTTCCATCTATGTGAATAAAGTTTATGGTGTAGTTATAAATGTAAACAATTGAGCAATTGGGGGTGTTTTGTAATCATTTCCACAAAATTGTTGTTTATCTTTTACATTTGAAAGGAAAATATCAGTGTATTAGGGTTCTTCTATGGCCAAATTGGTAATCTCTTGCTGTTCTTTGTCTACATCTGGAATTTCAGCAAGGTTTTCCTATCATCTAAAATGGTACAATGCTGCCATCTGCTGGCTAACTGTCAGAGCACCAGCATACGTATGGACAAGCTACAATCCAGTTTAAATGAATTAGAAAATCTGATAAACATGGGCACAAAAACATACAATCCCTAGCTGGCTGAAACATTTTATGATATAAATAAATTAGCTCCTAAGAGTACTGGCTATTCTAAGTTTTTAGCAATTGCATTTGGACTCTGGACACATCAGTGGCAAAACACTGGTTCAGGTACTGAATGCTTTGTTTATTTTTACTCTACTTTCTGGTATTTACATTACATGTTACTGGTATAAATTGACTGTATTTAAAACATATTGCACTGGAGTACTGCCTTAGTAAGTAGCTCTATCTTTACTTGAGGCGAGCTATGTATATTGAGTCCTTATACACAATGTAAAAACCACCACAATTCCCACAGAGTTTACTATAGGGATTTTGTGCCACAATAGGTCTTGGCCACACTGTTGAGATTAAGGTGGCAAGTACAAATATAAAAGTCATTAACAGTAACATTTCCATAAATAATGTAGCAAATGAGTTCCCAGGCCAAGGGGAAGCCACTCAGGGGGTCATAAAATGGTAAAGGGCAAGCTAAAGGCCACTTTAAGCCTTCTGTGACTACACGTTACAACATTAAATTCAAATAAAATGTTTGCTTGGTCAGAGCCATTGATCAAAACAAAAGAATGCAGCATAACACTTATTAGTTGCTAACAAAGCAGGAGAAAATGTCTGCAGCAGGAACATATGTTGTCCCAAAAGCTTGCAATTCACAATCCACTAACTGACTCTACATGTATTTATTTTTGTGTGTTATCAGAGCTGTTTAAGTGTGTTTAATATAAACTTGACTTACAAGCAGTGGATCCGTACCAAAGTTAGGGTGATAATGGCTAATGGACATTAGTGAACCAAAGAACAGCATGGAAACATGCAGTGGGGTATGACAAGGGGTAAGCAATGGGCCAGGTATGTCACCATGTTTCAGCAGAATAAAGCGATGAAAATAAATGTAGATTGCCCTAACACTGCATTAGGTACTGCACAAACGAATGGTTTACATGTGCTTACTAAGTGAATCGCTGGGGGCATTTATAATAAGGGTTTCTCTTGTAATGAGCACATTTCCATTTCCAAGCAAGCCAGGTACTGTAGGTGTATAGAACACAGGTTAATATAGTTGGCTTAGACAAGATCTCTTAAATGGTCACTACAGCTGGTGTATTTGTCCAATGAAAATATTAGGGAGTGAGTATTTTTATAATGTCTTATTGCTATTCCCACAGCTTCCATAAAGGTGTTACTGTGTCAACTTATCATTTCAACTTTGCCTAATTCACTAGAGTCACTAAGGATGGCATCAGTGTTTCTTATCCCCTCTCTCAGCTCTCCTATTCTCCCAGCTAAGCAGGACCATAAGTGGACCACTCTATACCAGGGAAAATATTCTATGCCAGCATGTATATTCTCTTAATTCTGCACAGGTATAGTGACCTTCAATGACTTCAAAGTGTCTGTTTATTGAACAGGGGCGGGGGGGTGAAGAGGCAAGGTGGCCGGCGGGGGTGCTTAGGGCTCCCGTTCGGCTTGGCCCGTCCCTGATGCTAACATAAAAAAGCCTCAAAACTTCAGCATTTTTACCAAGATAAAGCCCTAATAATGTTAAGATGTAATGTTTGACATGAGAAAACATTTAATTTGATATGCTTCATTATTTCATTATTATTATTTATTTATTATTGTTTCATTTTTTTATATCCTTATCTCGGGGCTAAACATCCTGGACCCTCACTTTATGCTTGCAGTTTGCACATTATGTGAACATGGAGTACAATAAATTCTGTAATGTATAAAACCTTTTAAGTTTCCCTTCCTGCAACCAGAAAATTCTAACTGGTCAGAGCCAGGAGAGGGTTTTCACATTGTAATGATAATCCATCCAGGCTAGTCGGTGTATTGTTCTCAGAGTAAATATGATGCAAGCCCTGTGAGTACAGAGAAGGGACGTTCTTATTCAGCCAAAGACCTTACATAACCTTAGCAGAATGCTTCTATTAGTACATTCTTACAGGAAAGATAGTCCACAATATGGCAAGATAAAAACAAAAAACATACAGCCTTAGACTATAAACCCATTACATTCTACTTGTCGAAATGCATGTATTTGGGCTTTTGAATCAGGGTACCTTGGAGGACCATGGTCCCTATTTTTTAATAGGAGATATTCTATATCTATACATTTCAAACTGTGCTAAATTCTGATTTGCACAACAGAAAAAGTGCATTTTCTACAACAAATACCACAAGCATTGTGCAACATTCAGCGAGAATACTAAAAAGTTACTTTTAGAACCAGTACTGTATGGAAGTTTAGTTATTAATATTGATGGACCCCAACCACCAAGTGTAAGGATGCAGTGGGAGAGAAGAGCAAATCCTTTATAAAGAAGTAAAGTTAAAATAACAATTATTTGGGCCTCCTCATTCTGTGTCTTGTGCAGCCATTATCTAGCAGTAAGAATGATATAACCTGGTTTGCAAGTGCTTTGTGCTCAAGGAGAATAAAATAGAGGAATTGTTTCTTTTAACATTAGGTTAAATTAAACTATAGGGACCTATAGGGTTAATAGCCCCTATGACTTTAAATCACTACACTTTATATTACCTTAGTTACTAGGCAGACCCATGTCTTACTGTTCACTAGTTTGGGATGGTCTGCTTTAGCCATGACAGTGTTACAAAACAATTAATAAAAATTAGAATAAGGCAATAAAGTGAGGGAGAAGCTCTATGTAAGTGACCAGGACATAAAGGATCTGAGGTAAACAATATCTAACCTATCACTAAGACCAGAAACCAATCAGAATAGTATATTAAAAAATAAGGTCAAAATAAAGACTATTCTAATTCTGGGTCTCACACCTTTATTCAAGTTATTTTGGTTATTTTGCAGTGACTTACTATCCTATAATGGAGGAAGGATAATAACCCATAAGAAAGTTGCTGCCAGCTAGGGTCCTTCAGTCTATTAGGACAGAATAAGTCAAACTTATTACAGTGAAGGCATTAACTAAAGTATGGAGAGGCAAGCAAGAAACTTCAGTTGCCATAGATAAATGTTACACACTGTAATATTGGGAGCAGTGACAGATGACAGTAAGAATGTCATTAGAGGACGTCACTGTCATTTAAGCCTCTCCATGTTAGTTACTTTTCTTAGGAGAGGAGCAGACTGAGGGTGCTTGTGATCCAATTTAATTTAACTATTTTAAGCATAGGGGGTAGATCACATAATACTAATTCTGTAGTAAAAAGTGTTTTTTAATGACACTATACTATAGTATAATTTATAAGCCTTTCTGGAATCATAGCTAAACCCAACTGCAAGGTGATAGTGATGTGCACTTGTGAAATCTCTCCATATATTGGTGCAAAATCAACTATATGTATAAATCAGTACAAAAAATTGGGCGTTTTATATACAGAAGTGTGCGGCATTCTGTCCCTGGGCCCAGTGTCCTGGATATAGCCATTGTGAGGCATACACAAAGAGGTCGCAACCTGACTTCTGGTGCCTTGTAGGTACACTGACCTAGAACTGCCTTGCAGGTACACTGACCTAAAACTGCCTTGCAGGTACACTGACCTAAAACTGCCTTGCAGGTACACTGACCTAAAACTGCCTTGCAGGTACACTGACCTAAAACTGCCTTGCAGGTACACTGACCTAGAACTGCCTTGCAGGTACACTGACCTAAAACTGCCTTGCAGGTACACTGACCTAGAACTGCCTTGCAGGTACACTGACCTAAAACTGCCTTGCAGGTACACTGACCTAAAACTGCCTTGCAGGTACACTGACTTAGAACTGCCTTGCAGGTACACTGACCTAGAACTGCTTTGCCGGTACACTGACCTAGAACTCCCTTGCAGGTACACTGACCTAGAACTGCCTTGCAGGTACACTGACCTAGAACTGCCTTGCAGGTACACTGACCTAGAACTGCCTTGCAGGTACACTGACCTAGAACTGCCTTGCAGGTACACTGACCTCTAGGGGCTGTATTACTGAAAATAATATGATGTGAAAATAAAATGCTACCAACAGGATATCAAGTCCCGGGATTGTCAGTGCCACAACTGCAATATATTTAAATACAGGTATGGAATCCATTATCCAGAATGCTCGGGACCTGGGGTATTCTGGATAAGAGGTCTTTCTATAATTTGGATCTCCATACCTTAAGTCTGCTAAAAAATAATTTAAACATTAAATAAACCCAATAGAATTGTTTTGCCTCTAATACATTGACGAGCTCTATTTATTAAGAATCCTATACCCTGGCAAAGTGCTGCTTCTTCCATAAAGCAAGGTTCTCACCTTTCCTTGCCAGACGGCACTTTACCAGGCATGATAAAAAGCCACACTAGGTATTTATCCCTTCTTCTCACCCCTGTTAAAACATAGGAGGTATGTCATGGGGAAGAAGGTGGCATTATTGGGTCTTCGGCAGCAGACCCACAACAGCCCCTGCTAAGGAATAGTAAAAAGCATAGGTCTTATGAATTAACAGCTACAGCCTCCCTAGGTTCTAGGCTTCAGAAAGCTGACTTGCTGCTTGCTTTGCCCTATGGAAAGGACCAGCATCCCAACCTCCAAAAGTCAGTCTAGATATTGAGGCTGCCGAGATCTGAAAAAAGCACATATCTGGTTGTAAAGATGGCACAAGAGGAATTTCAAAATCAGTATCCCCTTAATCTGCATGAGTTGCATCAGTTTTATTAAGGATGCACTTAAACCACACAAAATCAAATCTGACACTTATTTTGAGCATAGCAGACAGAACAATGAACAACACCTATTTGTCCCACCAACTCTCTGCACCAGTTTGCTGCTCCACAGTCAAGCTGCAATTTTACCTTAGACAAATATCAAGAATGAATTTTTCAAGATATTCTTACATAGCACGGGACAACCTTTCCCATGTAGTAAGCTAGTTAACTGACATATTACATATTTGTGCTCCAGATTATAGCAAAATAATGATGCCATACACAGCAATCTCTGCATCCCATTAACATACATTGGAGGGGCTAGCCTTGTAAACAGAACTGATCTAATAGGATTTTAGGTAAATCAGTCCTACAGATCATTAGTCTATGGCTCAGTTGGACCTTTCAGTATCAGTTTGAGCTCAGTCAATCTGTAGCACATGTCAATAAGTTATAAGCATATATGGTGTAATTAGTAACAAGTGGCTGAGTTAGCAGCATAGGCGGCTTAATTACAAGCTCTGCTGGCTTAGTTAGTAACATGGGTGGCATAGTTAGCAATTATTAGTACAAGTAAGTCCATTAGTAACCCAAGTCAAAACATCAGCAAAGGAGGTGGACCTTTCAGTGACTTGGATAATGCAATGAATGTAGTGGCAGGGGTGGATGTACCAGTAGCAGAAGCGGACCTGCCGCTGGAACAATGGATGCACCATAGGCCTAGGCAAACTAATAATAAGCAGCTGTCTAATTTTGAGTTATTGGCCACTACATCTGAGACCTTTGTGTGACAATTTAAAACACTACACTTTAGCTACATGCCAGTCTTCCATAGGCAAAGGCAAAGAAATTGTGCATCTAAAAAATGATTCCGGAAAGATTTAGAAATGACATCTATACTTTCTATACATTTTACAACACTATTCATTTTCATGTAAGATAACTTTTCACTGGGCCATTAAGGTTATAGCACTGACGGCAGCAATGAGTTAATGGAGTCTGTACTTGTAACTGGTCAGTCGTTGCTGGGATAGTACATTAATGGACTTAGGTAAGTATTTTTCACAAATTGTAGTGGCTTCTAAATCATTTTTACAGCTAGTTTCTATATCCCTACTGGAATTGATGTACAGTATATAGTTCAAATGCTTCATAGAATATGTGTTTATTGAACAGAATTCTCTTTGTTACTGTATATACAGTAAAACTGCATTCATAGTAATTATGCTTCTGTACTCTAATTTTAGAGCAGGTGTGGATTTGCTGCAAAATTCCACATTTTGCCATTTCTTTGCGAAACTGCTGCATAAGTTCACCCCAACAAAAATTTGGTGAGCAAGCAAAAAGTCAGGGTCACAACAAAAATGATGCGGAAGGAAAGTCACAGTCACATCAAATAAGTCGCGACACATTAAAAAAATCTTGCTATATTTCACTAATATTGCAGCAGTTTCTCAATTTTTTTGCAAACAAAAGGAATTCTGGGAGTAAATTCCAAACTCTTAAAAAAATCCCATTTACATGGGTTTATCCTATAGGCTAAAGCTCACCCACTGGGTTTGAAGCTGAAGCCAGGACAATAGCTGATCAGATTCCCAACTACAGACCGGTTTCGCCCTTATTGGGGGCTCATCAGTGTAGTGTAGGGTTTTCTGATCAGCTTAGGTAGAGTCACCATGTGGTTCTACAAACAAATAAATTAGGTTGAGGAGACTAAAAGCAGGCAAAAGCAAACAAAAGGAATTCTGGGAGTAAATTCCAAACTCTTAAAAAAATCCCATTTACATGGGTTTATCCTATAGGCTAAAGCTCACCCACTGGGTTTGAAGCTGAAGCGGCAAAGCTAAACGTGATGGATTTACTCATTGCTATCTAACTCCCTAAAGTAATATTCTTTATAAGGAGCAATGGCAGTTATAAGGCTAGCACTTTATGGACTCACAATAAGTAGAAGAGGTGAAGCAGTTGTTCTTGTTAAAAGAGTTACATGTTATTTATATAGCTTTTAAACAATCATTTAGTTAGCCTAATGTGTCTCCAGGACATTGAGGGTGAAGACACATGGAGCTACTAGTAGCAGCTACTTTTTCACGGCTACTAAACTCCAGAAAATACCCTGCCATAGACAATACTGAGAATTGCCTCTACTAAAACACACATAGAGACAATTATCAGTAAATGATCAGCATTGTCTACTTTACTAGCCAAGTAGCTGCTACTAGTAGCTCCATGTGTCTTCACCCTAAATCTAGCCCTAGGGTCCCCCAACCTTTTTTACCCTTGAGCCACAAAGAGTTGGGGAGCAACACAAGCATGAAAAAAACTTCCAGGGATGCCAAATATTGGCTGTTATTGGCTATTTCATAGCCTCTATATGGTTTAGCAGCCTACAGAAGGCTCTGTTTGGCAGTACACCTGGTTTTTATGCAATCAAAACTTGCCTCCAAGCCAGGAATTCAAAAATAAACACCTGTTTTGAGGCCACTGAGAGCAACATCCAAGGGGTTGGTGAGCAACATGTTGCTTATGAGCCACTGGTTGGAGATCATTAATCTAGCCTATGATTAACTGCTTCAACTCTTCTACTTATTGTGGGCCTGGAAAGTACCAGTCTCATAACTGTCATTGATCCTGCTGTCTCCCCTGGCTAAAGGTCTGGGGCATGTGTACCCGGGCCTACCTTGTTGTTAAGCTTAAACCCAATTCCATATTGCACTGGAAGTTTCCTTCTTTTATATGTGATTTAATATTGTTTATTACCCCCATGTGAGTGTCAGATATCAGGGTCACAGTGATGCTACAAATACCTTTAGAAAACAAAATATAATAATCTCTATGCTTACTGCTATCACGTTGACGCCGGCGGAGTTGCAGTTCGGTTTAGGGCCCGTGTTAAAGTGTTTCTTAATTTTTCCTGCCACCGAAAGGGGGTACTCGTTCTCTGGTAACCCATCATCCTGCAAGGCGGAACAAAGAAGATATTGACAAAGGCAACACTACAATGGGAAATAGAAATAGGCATTCTAGGTTTTTGATAAATAAATACTACTGTTTCTGTACTGCTAACCAGACGACAAATACAAGACCATAAGCAAATATGTTTGCACTCAGGCCTTAAAGGAAAACTATACCCCCAGAATGAAAAAAAAATATCATATTTAGTGGCCTATTGAAGAATCTTACAAAACTGGATTATATATCAGTAAATATTGCCCTTTTACATCCTTTCCCTTGAGCTCCTTTCAAGGTGCTTTATGTACAGCAGGGGGCTCAAACTCAATTTACCTGGGGGCCGCAGGAGGCAAAGTCAGGATGAGGCTGGGCCGCATAAGGGATTTCACAAAAAATTGGCTTTCAAGGGATAATGCAAGGCACGGCGGGCGGGAGCTGCTGATTGCGGAAATGACGTTATGCCATCATAACAGTTATTATGGGAAGACGTTCTGTGTGCACAATTAGCTCCTTAGCAGCTAATTGTGCACACAGAACGTCTTCCCATAATAACTTGTAACGCTTTTCTGACCCAATTTACCAAACCCAGGCTAGTAGTGATAATGTGAGCATGGGTTACATTGCGACACTTAATACAAAGGGGTGAGCCTCCGCTATATGGGAGAATTAGATGGAGCTGAGGGTGTAGTTGAACTACAACTAGCTGAGGTGTGTAGTGCAAATAGAGAATAATGGACGCCAGAGGATTCTTGCTTAATAACTATGGTACAATTTATTGGACAAAGGCACAACTTTATAGTGCAGCAGGGTATACTCACAGACGCAGCAGTGTATGATGTCACAGATAGTACAGCAGATGTGACACTTTAGGCACAGAATAACCCACTTGGAGGATGCACAGAGGATTAGTTGACACCTGAGATATAGACCTTTCAGAAGGGAGTGTTCCGGCCGACTGTGGTCCAGGGGAGAGCTCCTAACACTGGTACCTGGCGTCTAATAAAACCGGTCCCTAAAGAACGACTACAGAGCCGGGGTGGACTAAACCCTTTGTTACAACTCCTGGTTGGGGCTATTAAACTGCCCTTGCTAAATAATCTGACTACTCTCACCACTTCTAGAGGGTGCTATTAATGAATCTGTCTGTGCTGGCTAATTCTCATTCACGGGGCCCTGTCCCCGACTTATAAACTGGCAGTTCTCTTTACTGAGACCGTGTGTCTCAGGCCCGATGACATGCAGCCTGAGAGAACAGCAGCCAAAGAGGAAGACACTTCCTTGTTCCAGACACTATATAGTCTGCACAAGGGGAGTGGTCAACCTGGGCTAAACCTATAGAGGGCAGCCTAATAACAATAATCTGAGTGTAGAGGGCTCTGCCCTATTACAACACAGATAACATAAAGATAAGGGATAACACCATAGGGAGCTTAACCCTATGGGTCCCTACATTCACCCGGGGGAAAAATCCATTCCGACCCGGCAATGGCAAATAATATTAAGTACACTTTTCAAGCAAAAACAGTAGTGCATTGAATTAGTGCAAAAATACAGTATCCTTACATCCACTTCGGATACCCTCTCCTGAGGAGTATCTGGTACACTGGATATCTGCAAAGAAAGATTAGGCACATACAGCAACTTGTATTGAATCATATACACTTCGAGTGTCCTGTAGGATCACTCTAATGCAAACATGGGAATTTCTCCTGCTATACAGGTTCCCAGGCACCTTCTTAGCTGTAACAGATTTTTGGTTTAAACAAAATATTAACTGTTTCGTTGCTAATTACGTTACTGTAAACCATATACATTCATGAGTGTCATAATAGATCACTCAGGCACTTTACTTATAGATCCATGACATACCATCTGACTCTGCAACAGAGGTATGACAGGCACAATACTTAGAATTCTTGAGTCACCTTCCTGCCCCTAAACAGTGGTGCTCAGGTACACACTTAGGTATCCTTGATATACCACCTGTAACCTGCAACAGGGATATAACAGATACACTTACACATGAGGACGATCCTGCCTTCACTCAGGGGTCCCCAGGCACATGCTTGGCTGTAAAGAAATTGTTATTGGGCACAATTTAAACTGTAATACATCCCCACCCATCAACTTTATTAAGTCCAGGCCTTCCACCCTAACCCAGTGTTCATGGATGTCTCGACATGCACTTCGTGGTGTGGATTAGGCAATGGGTCCTACTCTCAGTGAGGTAGATGAAAATAGAAGTTGTAGTGGGATGGGGGCGCAGCAGTCTTTTTATTGTTCACCCAACTGAAACAAACTTTACAGTCTCTCACTTGAGAGCTTCAACTTTAAAGAACAAAAACACACGTCCATCACTGTGGACAAACTGGAAGAAGGGGTCACACCCTATGGCGGCAAAAACACGGCAGTCTCTTTAGAGGTGTGCCCAATATGGTGGGTGGTTTTCCCTTAACCTTAAGGAAGTATAAACCCACCTCCCACCCGGGGGAAAATCCCATCTGGGATGAAAATCCAGACCGGCATGGGATTCTCAGTGGAGATTGCGGTCATACTTATCCTTGGTCACCTTGAAAGCGACATAGTAGGCCGGATGAGGTTTGTCGATCTTGGCCCCTGATGGTAGATTAGACAGCAGAGCAAACGTGCGGTCCTTTTGGAATTTACCGCATGACCGGACTCCATGTTTCAGGATGGTTCGGCCGAACCACCACTCTCTTGCCAGGTTTGCCAGGTACTCGGCGTCCTGGTTCCTCTTGGTAGCGTTTTGATGCAGGAGGCCTCCAGGTGTTAGGCCTTCTCGCCGGATGAGGACTCCATAGAGCCACTCGTCTAGGAGCCGCTCCACTTCATCGAAAACCCACTCAGGGGCATAGGGCATATAGAAGCCCCAAAGCTGGTACACCTTTTCGTTTATGAGCCTCTGAACCCGTGACACAGACCGAAACTTGCTAGCATCAGCCCTCCCTTGGGCAACGCAGCAGGACGTGTCCTTACTCACTGCATGTGGAGGAGGTGGAATGTTAGGCCAGCCTGGCGGGTCACTTGAAGGTCTCTCGTTTGGTCTGGGTGGCTCAAATGGGCGAAGCTCCTCATTAGAAGCGCTCTTTGGAAGGGGCCCAAAATCCATGGCCATCCAGTTGGGGACTTGACGTTGTCTGGCTAGTGAGCCGCTTATGAAAAGGTCACTCCCTGTGGATGGGGTTGACACAGCACTGGCTCCTTCTGGAGTGGGGGAACGAGACCTGCCCCGTCCCATATTGAGTTTAAGCAACAACAGATGGGGATCCACGACAGACACGTCCGTGGATGTGTTAGTAGGCAGAGGGAGGTCAGCATCCCGTTCACTGGGCCACACACTCTCGGAGGCTACTACAGAGATGGCATCAGCCGCATCCGGGCTCTCCGACCTGGGAGATACCCCCTCCCTTTGCTTCACCTCTGGTGTAATTGAGGGTGGTGGCGGGTATAACGCCGCCAACGAAGGTGTTGCTGATCTGGAAGTACCTGGGGTAGAAATGGTTCCTTTCCGGGCTCCCATGGGCCTCACCCAGCAGCGGGTTCGACAAAACGGACAACAGTCCTCCATCCCCTTCCAAGCTTGTACTATAGCTTGACGGCACATCGCACATTGGGGTTCCACCACCACACCGCCATCCTCAGTCATTCTCTCCCCATAAGTTCCGAGCCACACTAGGCGCTCTTGAATGGGGATGTCTCTCTCCTCACTCTCAGGGGGAGTTGGGCATGGTTCACTAACTTCCGCCATGTCTGGTAACACAAAGGTCGCTCTGCAACAGCGGCAATATAGTTCTAGCCCTTTGCACAAACTGTCCCAAACTTTAATGGCAGCCTTCAGGCGCGCCTGCGGGTCAATGATTCAGCTGACTTAGCAGCAAGTCTCAGCCCAAATGCCCGGTCGCAGCCGCGATTTCCGGACAAGATGATATATGGCAAAGCACAAAGGTGCTGTTGTACACTCGGTCACAGCCGTGATCCGATCAGTGCAATGCTTTAGAATGTAGCCCACAGCCGTGGGGTACTCACTGTACGGTAAGCGCTCTACTGCGTCGTCACCCGGGCCGCAGCCGCTGGTCCCGGAGTGATATACCCAATCAATCCTTCTCTGCAGCCGCTGAGTAAGGTTGGTATTTTGACGTTGATAGCGCAGGTGAGAATACTGTAGTGCCGGCAGCCGCACAACACTTTCAATTCTGGATTAGCCTCGAGTAGTGGCACACGCGTCCTTTCTCTGGGAAAGTTCAACCCAAAATGGCCCCCGTGATGTCACTATCTCGGGGAAATGGCCGCCCAAGTCTCACAAACAACCCGCCTCTCGCGGGATTTCGCCGAAAGGGCGCCAAAGTTACAAGGGCGGTGATGGATAGCTCCGCCAGCCAATGGGATTACACGGGGGAATCCTCAAGCCCGAACCCACGGCCAATTAGTTATCAGGGATCACGATCAGGACTGCAGGCGCCTTTTACCTAACGCGTCCGGCAGTGCCTGTCAGAAATTTTTAAAGTAATACACACACTTTTACTCAGCCCCTCAGGTAATGGCTCCGAAAATTTCAAAATGAATTTAACCCTTCGGGCCCCACGTTGGGCGCCATAAATGTAACGCTTTTCTGACCCAATTTACCAAACCCAGGCTAGTAGTGATAATGTGAGCATGGGTTACATTGCGACACTTAATACAAAGGGGTGAGCCTCCGCTATATGGGAGAATTAGATGGAGCTGAGGGTGTAGTTGAACTACAACTAGCTGAGGTGTGTAGTGCAAATAGAGAATAATGGACGCCAGAGGATTCTTGCTTAATAACTATGGTACAATTTATTGGACAAAGGCACAACTTTATAGTGCAGCAGGGTATACTCACAGACGCAGCAGTGTATGATGTCACAGATAGTACAGCAGATGTGACACTTTAGGCACAGAATAACCCACTTGGAGGATGCACAGAGGATTAGTTGACACCTGAGATATAGACCTTTCAGAAGGGAGTGTTCCGGCCGACTGTGGTCCAGGGGAGAGCTCCTAACACTGGTACCTGGCGTCTAATAAAACCGGTCCCTAAAGAACGACTACAGAGCCGGGGTGGACTAAACCCTTTGTTACAACTCCTGGTTGGGGCTATTAAACTGCCCTTGCTAAATAATCTGACTACTCTCACCACTTCTAGAGGGTGCTATTAATGAATCTGTCTGTGCTGGCTAATTCTCATTCACGGGGCCCTGTCCCCGACTTATAAACTGGCAGTTCTCTTTACTGAGACCGTGTGTCTCAGGCCCGATGACATGCAGCCTGAGAGAACAGCAGCCAAAGAGGAAGACACTTCCTTGTTCCAGACACTATATAGTCTGCACAAGGGGAGTGGTCAACCTGGGCTAAACCTATAGAGGGCAGCCTAATAACAATAATCTGAGTGTAGAGGGCTCTGCCCTATTACAACACAGATAACATAAAGATAAGGGATAACACCATAGGGAGCTTAACCCTATGGGTCCCTACAAACTGTTATGATGGCATAACGTCATTTCCGCAATCAGCAGCTCCCGCCCGCCATGCCTTGCATTATCCCTTGAATCGCAATAAAAATCGCGATCCATTCATTGCTTTTGAGAAGGCGTTGGTGCGGGCCACAAAATATTGTACCGAGGGCCGCAAATGGCCCGCGGGCCGCGAGTTTGAGACCCCTGATGTACAGTATACCTTTTCAAGTAAAACTCTTGCCTTTAATGTGCCTACAGCCTCAACTCTCCCCAGTGTAGGCAGGGTAGGACTTGGCTTACTGTATTGCACCCATATTCTAGAGAGGTACTGGGTACTGAAGGAAACTTTACCCCAATGTATTTTTTCCATAATTAATCAGCAGGATTGCACAGTAATTGCCCTGCAACTATCGATTGTGAATTAGACACTTACATTGACCCAGGGATGTTCAAGAACTTTCAGAGCAGAATATCGCTGGTCCACATCTACTTGAAGCATCATAGTGATCAGTTCCTGTAAACAGATACAGGCAGTTAGGTACTAACTCTCTATATTGATCCATGTTAAATGGTATGAGCTGGAAAATGATTGTTAGTTGCACATACATAACAATCATAGTTCCAAACTATATTTATCCTACAGTAGACTATAGCTGGCCACACACAGTGCAATGTTTCCATGCAATAAGGTCATTTGTAACAGAAGAGTAGGATAATATGTTTATGGGTTCACCTAATAATCAGTTTGACATATGAAGGCCCAGTATGATAACACCACAGATGATCAACCAGCAGTAAAACCTCCATTAATGGCCTCCATTAAAATGTTAGCAGGGTAATCAGGCAACACAGAAATAAGAAGTCATTAATACTAATTAGCATTCTAACTGATCAGCACTTGTGCCAATTAACCAGGTAACCCAGAGAATCAGCCCTTATGTGACCTGCTTTACAAATACGATGATGTGTAGGCTAGGTCCTAGGTATGTAATTAATTCATCATTTTAGTATATGAATGTATGCTGTCTCCGAGAGTCTACCCCGACCCCCTCCCCTACGATTTTTGTGTGCGGAGCACTGGGGATAGGTGTGTGGAGCACAGCACTTCCCCTGTGCTTCAGACCCAAATTAGTTGCCTCCCCTAGGCTCGGGCCTTTGTGGCCTTGCCACAAATCCGGGCCTGCTTAATTAAAATGTTCAGCTCTGATCATTTGTAGTTTATTTAATTTGAACAATAATTCATGCACTTCTTGCATACTTTAAGGTGGGCCTGTGCTGTAAGCATTAGCAACATGGATAGATGGATGAGCTTTTTGCCATATAAAGCCTCAGGCACACACCTTAGTGGTGCCGACCTACCCACCTGGGCTTCTAAATAAGAATGCGTCATTAAGGGTGTGTGCCTGAGGCATTACCTGGCGAGAAGCCTGTTCTTCTGGCCTTCCTGCTCATGTCAGGCATAGCATATTATTATTATAGTATTATACAGAACATATTGATCCTGTAGGGGTTAGGTGATAACAGGGTCAAGATTGCCATGGTTTAGTAACCTGTAGCAGCCAATCAGATGTTTGACTTCAGTATTCAGGTTGCAGTTGGCCAGTAAACGCTAAATGTTTTTCTGATTTTCTGTATTTATCATTTGTAAAGGATAAAAGTCCTAATGAAATAAAATTCTGGAAACATTAAGAATCCTAAGTTGTCCTGTTGAGTTGTCCTTTGGAGATCTTATATTTAATATGCACGGATGATTAGTAGTATCAGCACATTGGAAGTTTAATAACCATTGTTGTTTTTAGCTAAATATACAGCATAAATACAGCTAAATATACATTCCAGAGAAGTACCACAAATACAAATTCTGCCTCTGCAACAAGAACATCCATGTGTAGCAAAAATAAAGTAGCAGTAACTATAGAAAAAGAAATATTCACCTTGGCTGAGTCCGAAACATTATCCCAATACGGTGATGGAAAATCCATGTGTCCCATTAAAATTTGATCAAAAAGTACCTCCTGGTCATCCCCACTTCTACAAAATATATAGAGGAAATAACTGGTTATTAAGTTTAACATCACAGCAATAAAGAGCTGTTTTTCACTGTGAATGCCTTTCATACAAAAGCTTATGTCGTCTATCTATATATACTTTAATATATTACAGATTTTGCAGTTTAAGGAAATCTGTTGCTCTATAGGTATGTTTATGTAGAGTCCTACAGTGAGTGAATTTCCATTAGCCATCTGAGTGTATCACCTTTGAGTTAACCTTTAGTATGATGTAGAGAGTAATATTCTGGGACAATTTGCAATTTGTCTACATATTTTATATATTTTTTTTATTATTTGTATTTTTTTTTACAGTTTGTTCAGCACCCCTTCAGTTCAGCAGCTATCTGGTTACTAGGATCAAAATTACCTTAGCAACCAGTGAGTGGTTTGCATGAAAGACTGGTATATGAAACTGTAATCTCACAGAGCAATCGTTTGTGGGCTGCTGGGGTCAGTGACCCCATTTAAAGGCTGGAAAGAGTGAGAAAAAGAAGGCAAATAATTTAAAAATTAAAATGCTACAACTTCCTTAGTTTCTGCTGTTACTGGGCAAAGACCCATGTATCAGTTATGCACTTGTGCCTTATTAGTTTACAGGTTGACTCCACGCTTTGCACTCCAATATAGTGTTTTGCAAAGGGATGGGTCTTCCTCTTTGGCTGCCTCTGTGTCTCAGGTGAAGGTCCACTGAGCCTGGGATCATCAGGGCCCCAGTAAAGCAATAATTTACCCTACAGTCACCAACTACTCTAGTGAAGTCAGGGACAGGGACCCTGTGAGCGAGAACCAGTTAGATAGTTACTCGAGCACTTTCTAGGAAAGTGAGATAGAGAGGGAAGGAAACAAGAGCAGTTTTGGCTCCACCAAGGAATGTAGCTTCCATACAGACACATTTGCCTCAGCATAGGGCCACGGTTAAGACATAGGAGACAGGCAGTACCTAAACTCTGATCCACAGTAGGCTGTAGGACTCTTAAGGCTAGAGGTTTTCAACCTGAGGACTGAGGTATCTATCCAGACTGCTTCTATAGGGGTACCAAGCTGACCAGGTGCATTTACCCTGCCCAGTCTCCCAAAGAAGTGGGATAAACCGGTGTGCATGCTCTCTTGTTGTCCTCAGAGAGTACTACTATCACATTACATCTGTATTGTGAGTATATGCCATAACCCTGCTTCTCGATCTGATTGTCTGTGACAATAAACCCAGTTCTATTGTTCAACTGCAAGAACTGTCTAGCCTTCATTATTGCTAAATTGCACTGCACACAGCTATAGTGAGTTGTAGTTGTACTACACCCCTGGTTCTACATAGTTCCACATAGTGAAGGCCCATCATGAAGGATTGAGTTGCATGTACCCCATGCTCTAAAACTATACTAGCCATGCTTTGACTGTTTTACAGCCAAATAGGGGTTACATAAATAATAAAATAAACCAATTGCAAAGTTGCTAGGAATATAGCATACTAAAAGTTAATGTAAAGGTGAACCACCCCTTTAATTTATTATGGATGTATAATAAAAAAGGTAAAAAAGCTACTTATATAATTACTAAATAAAACATACTATGAACCTCACTTTCATGGGAAATTGGCTCAGGCTAAGTGGAAGAGTGGGGAAGAAAATAAAACATAAATTTGATCTTTCGGATTTCAGTAGAGGCCCCTATGAAATTTTCTTGAACTTTTGCCATTTTGTCAGATTGGAACATTTTAGTCCAATTAAATGTCAATCAAGAAAAAGATGCAGATGTCCGTCTGCCTGGCCGTTATGGAATGTAAATTCATATTTTATTTTTTGTACATACCCGCGGAATGGAGGGAAACCGCAGAGCAGTATATATGTGATAACACCAGCTGCCCAGATATCCACTTTCAGGCCATACCTGGAGAGATAAAAGAGGGAGTGAGATATTGGGCAATGCCTGTCTACACGCACATCTGTATATTCACAAAGTTTATTACATAATGAAGCCCAGAGGATGGCTCATCATAAACAAACTAAAAATGCCTGTGCCTCTAACCTTCACTTTTTCATTCATTGTGTCACATTTCCCCTTTATTTTTCTGGCTGGATTTTAGAAAAATAAAATTACTAGAAAATATTTAAAAAAATCATGGCCAAAAATAATTTTTGCTGGCATACACATCAAGAACCTCACCAAATGGTGGGCCAAATCAAACTACAAGATATGGTTCCCATACGGAGTGGCACAAAATGTATTTTACCCAGTTTCAGCAATGATTTCTGGAGCTACATATGTTGGGGTTCCACACACAGTGTAAAGAGGTCCATCAACCACAGTTGCGAGGCCAAAGTCTCCAAGTTTTAGTGATTTACTGCCATCCTGGTGTTCATAAACCTAGAATAACATTCAAAAAATACATTTACTACCACAGATTTTTAGCCAGACTACATCAGTTCCAGTGTGCTGTTAAGATAAAGGAATAAAGGACACCAATGTTTATACTCCATGAGCTCATTCCTTTCTAAAGCATTGCATAAACATGAAATTTCATGCTTGAGTTCCTTTACTATTGGAGGGGCCTATGAATTCTTGGTTGCTGTCCATCTATAATTAGAATAATTTTTTCCTTTATATCAGTCTAATCAAGAGGGCAATTTCATAGGTCTATCAGGCACAACTGAAATGAAGTACTGCTGAAAGACTTCAAAGTGTTTGATATGCCTCATTATTGTTCATTCTAAGACTTGAATACACAAAGAAACATATGTCAAGCAGACTGCTCTGAAATACACTGAAAAGCATTTTCTAACTACTAATGCAGGTAACTTATTGTTTTCAAAAGGAGGAATGGGTTTGGGGGAAGAACAATCATAAGTAGGAAAATGAAAGCTGACACCGGACTGGAACAAATTAATGACTGGCAGTCTTATCATTTATTTTTTTTCAATATAACATGAATGTTCCTGATTTTTAATAATTAATTTGCTGGTCATCAACATTTGTTGATCTAGAACAGGGATTCCCAACATTTTTAAGCCATGGGCCAAATTCAGTTGTAGAAGTTAGGGAGCAACACACGCATGAAAAATGTACCTGGTAGTGTCAAATAAGGGCTGTGATTGGTTATTTTGTAGCCCCTTTGTAGACTGACAGCCTACAGGAGGTTTTGTTTGGCAGTACGCCTGGTTTCAATGCAACCAAACTGGTTGGGGATCACTGATCTAGAATATCTAACTAGAATATCTGCCATATAAAAGCATGTGAAGTCAGTGGCAGGTGTCCTTTTTAAAACTGGAAGATTGTTCTTCTACACAGCATTATAAATAGTCCCCTGTAGTGATAAGCAAATCTGCCCCGTTTCGCTTCACCGTAAAATTCATGAAACAACAAGAAAATTTGTGACACGGCGAAAAATTTTTCCGCTGCAAATTTTCATGGAAGTTTCGCAAAACTATTTGCCAATGCCGAAATGTGGAAATTCAACTGGCGAAAAAATTTGCTCATCACTAGTCCCCTGTGATTTAGAGAGCTTGAACTGTTAACTGTATTTGAAGTTTAATTGTTCATCTTGGATTATAAAGAGGGATGAACACAGAGTCCAAAGATGAGAACTAATGGATGATATAACACAGTACATCAACCACCTTCAATTCACCTAATTATTTATGAGAATGAAGTATTTAGGCACATGCATTTCTAACAGGGTTACATAACCACAATTAAGTCCCACTAATTAGATTTCAAACTGCATATCTGGCAAAGTGATTGAAATATAAAAACATTGGGTAACAACCCCAGCATGAAAAAAGTTTCTAGGGGGTGAGCAATAAGAGCAGTGATTTGTTATTTGATAGCCCAGTGTTGACTATCAGACTACAGGAGGTTCTGTTTGTAGTACACATGGTCTTTATGCCTCCAAAACTTGCCTCCATATCTGAAATATAAAAATGGGCCCCTACTTTGAATCCACTGGGAGCAACTTCAAAGGGCTTGGAGAGCAAAATGGTGCTGGATAAGGATCACTAATGTAAGATAATGAATAACACTTGTATCTTAACAACTTATATTTTTAATGTGATGTCAAATTCTGTACATCAGGAATGGTCAACTACAATGTAGAACTCTCCAGGTGTTAGTCTGTTCTTACTCCCATCAACATCTGAAATGCCACAAGTTGTCCATCTCTGTTGTAAACTGTCCAGATATTTGTACCCACATTTTTTCTTCTCTTTTGACTGTGGCACCTGTTTTTGTTAGGACCAGCTCTGCTTGTTATTAGTATAAGTGCTCCTATATAACTACACCTTGTTTAAACTTGGCTACACTGACACACTGTGATCATGCCCTTTTTCTATTAGAACTACTACCTGACTATCTTTTTTGCTGGTGGGATATGTATGACGCATATCCACTGGCAAAAATAAAATGTTGACTCCAGAATACAATAAAACTATTTATTTATCTAATCAAGATTTGGGAGAGCCATTGATTCCATTTGATGTATGGATTTTACATACATTATACACGCACAAAATTCTATAGTTTAATCTTATGCACAGAAAAGAGGATACACAGTTATGTTGGCAACACACAGAACTTTCAGAATATCTGATTTAATATATTATAGAAGGATCACGGTGAAATATCAGTTAAGTTTGACTACAATGGGACCTTTCTTGACCTCCAGTAGGAGCAAATATCTCTCCTGTTTTGACAAGGGCTCATTCAGTTATGTAAAAAAGGTGCATAAACACTATCTGAAGCTCCCCTGTTTTTCATAGTGGTTACTTCTCTGGGAAGTAGAGGGACTTAACTATCAATTAACTATGGGGCAAGGTGAGGGAGAGTTTGCCTAAAACTATGAGGCTATGTGGGATGGGGAAGACTATTACGGTTTCCTTTCAATCTGTGGAATTATTTAAGATCTTCACCTAATTTTGTATGTATATGAAACAAACATTACTCAAACCAGGGTTAAAGACACTGTAACCAGGGTTAATATACTAGTTTTATTGCATGCTTCCTTTCTGTTCATATTCCACTTGCAGCTTAGAGAGCAAACCAGTTCATGTACATCTGATGCAGTTCTTGGCAAGCCAGAATATTCTTTAATGAGCAAGTACAACTGGATCCCATCATATCTATTAGACTGATTTCTGGCACAATCTGCAGTTGTCTGTTTTAATGCCAATGGAGGGTGGGGGTGTCTGCAAAGATGACACTTAACAAAGTAAGACCAATTACAATTCTTTTGAAATTTCATACAGTTTGCGAGCTCTGCCAAAAGAGACAATTGCAACACTCTCCATGAAATTTCCTTTGAAAACACAAATTCTTTAGTCAGCACTACTCCGGGTTGTACAGAACATGTGGATCTGTTTCTGTGCCTTGTCAGAAAGGAAGCTTCTTTATTTTCAGTTGTGGAGACAAGAAAAATGTTTATAGAGGTTTTTTTTTTTGCCAGAAAGAAAGAAAACAAGCCGAAGAAAAGTCATAGAAATTACAGACATAACTTTGGGATTTTACTATGCACAGAAGCTCACTAGGCTTGTTAGGCTGAGAAGCTTAGTCTTGACAGAACCGTTTTCCAACAGGAGGAAGGATGTGAAGAACTAGATGTACTGTTAGGAGAGTACATACTCTTCACTGGCAGATGATATAGTCAGCCCTGGTATAGTCTATATGGAGCTAACATTTCAAGTTGAATTGTGCATAGGGGCATTTTGATGATGGCACAGTTTTATAGAATATCTCAGTCAGGCCTGGACTGGGATTCGAAATCCCAGTCCCAGCCCTGACATTCCAAGTACATAGAGACCCAAATGGCCCCCACAGGCCCACTAAATAGTGACTGTCTATGGCATCTTACAGCAGCCCCTCTGGCATTTGCCAGAATCCACAGATTGCCAGTCCAGACCTGATCTCCATAGAGTACGCAGGGCTGTAATTTAAATAAGGCACCCAATGGCCTGTGCCTATGGTAGCAGGTTTTGGGGGACACTGGACCTAAATACACCCCTGAGAATATGAGATATTGTTTCTGCTGTATGCCTGCTGATATTTCAATATTAACATGACACTAATGACAAGAAAGACCATAAGCTATTGAAATATATGTAATATATGTAATCAATGATCTTGTCCCCAGCAATAACAATAACTCAAGAACGCAAGGCCCAGAGAACCTACAGTAGTTGTTTTGTACGGACTTTGTTTGAATTTGAACTCCACGGCAAACTACACCACTACCACCACTAGCAAAGCCCAATAAGTCTTTGTGGGTACTCCCATAAGGGGCATACATTTGTTCTACAGTGTAAAGTGTGTATAAATCTTTTATGAAGCATTGGAAGTTGAATGCAGCAGTTCCATCAAAGGAATAAGGATCATTTTCAAAGGAGCAGAAATCCTGCCCATGTTGATTTGGGATTAAAACATTTGTTTTGAGCTTTCTAAGAAATAATTAGGGAGAAAGAAAAATAGTTTTCTGGTATTTTAGCAAATATAGAGGGAAAAACATCATATGATGGGACATCATCACTTTCTAACTGGGCTTTCACCAAAGGCAACAAATGTTTCAAATTAATGAACCATTTCGATAGTTAGCACCTAAATTACTTAGCAGATGAACAAGACCAAATGTCATGTCTAGCAATGTGTTCCCAATAAACACCTCCCGTATCTTTAATTTTACACCACAGTAAGCCCCATAAAGCAAAAAAGAAATTCATTTAAGTGGCTGGCTGTGCAGCGAGTGCTCTGACCTAACGCAGCCATAAAACGGCATAATGGCACAACATTAATTGAAGGCATCTATATATAATTGGGCTAGGCCATATGTGACCTATTATTCAAAAGACTTTAAAGGTTTCATGAAATTTCGTACAGATGGGAATCTGGTGGCTGCAGGTTATTGTACAGCTATAAAGTTATTCTATTAAACCAAACGGATGTGCTTTTTAGTGAACAAGAAGAACACCAAATTAAAACCTTTTGATAATATATTGTGGGGAAACAAATGTAGAAAAAATGATTATTAACATTTAGAAGTAGATTTTTAATTACTGCCAAAATAGCCAGGTTTGCTGCTGGGAAGGCTCAGCTGTCAGCATTCACAATACATGGGACTGAAATGTAGACAACTCAATCCAATGAAACATGGCCACACAGCAAGTAGAGATACATATTTCAAGTCATTAGCTAGAAGGGGTCATTTACTACTAGAAAGGCAGTGTTGAAAGTGTAAGGACACAATGTGCAATAAGGGGCTCTTGTGCACCTTAGTGCTCCTCGAATTTATTTCCCTGGTCATTGTAAATGACAACCATGGTCTACCAAATAACTTAGCCCTGGTAGCATATCTAGTTGTTTCCCTGTACAGAGGTGATAAAATCAGTTTAGACTAAAGGTGGCCATACACGCACCGGTGCGTGTATGGCATGTCGGCGAGTTGACCGATATCGCAGGAAGCTGCTGATATCGGACGACTCGCCGATCGGACCAGTTTGAAAATTTTGATCGGGCGCCATAGAAGGCGCCTGACCAAAATTCTCCCTTCAGAGCTGAATCGGCAGAAGGAGGTAGAAATCCTATTGTTTCTACCTCCTTACCTGCCGATTCAGCCCTGAATGGTGTGTGGCGGATCTTACGATGTTTCGTGCGACCGATGGTCGTACGAAACATCGTCAGATCGCCACGTGTATGGCCACCTTTACACTGATATGTAATAAAAAAGGCACTAAGTTTGCCCAGGAGCAGTAACCCATAGCAAGCAATAAAATGTTTGCTTTTAAACAAGTGACCTTCTGATTGGTTGCTATAGGTTATTGCTCCTGGGCACACTTTGTGCTTTGACTAGTAAATACAACCTTCTATGATGTGATATGAAAGGCTCACACTATAGGTGCAACAGAACTAAAGAGGCAGTTAGGAAAGGGTCTACAATGCAAGAGAAAGTATTGAGATGTTGGATGCAGAACACTGCGCAAATCAGTGTTTTAGTCCCTCCTCCCCTGTCAGGATTTCAAATGATGCAGAAAAAGAACTGTTTTTCAGCTGGATTTCAGCATATAAAAATGGTATTTATTCAAACCTTTTCAAGAAACAGATTGAACAAACAGATTGGGGGTTTCTGTGTTGTGTGGGGCTCTTTAACAAATTTTGGTTCAGAAGCCAGAGTTCCCCTCTAAAGGAAGTCCTTGGATGATTATATCAGCACATAGTACCTTATACTTAACCAATGGAATGTCGTTCTTGGACCATTTACCAGAACATGACTTAAGTTGGACTCGTAATACAGACACTTGTCCATCAGAAGTGATTTTTTTTCATTAGCTGCTTGCCTAGATAGTCCAAGGCTATTATATTTTACTCTCTGCATAGCCGTTGTGAGCTCCTTAAAACTCAGAATTTCCAGAAATGGCTTGAATACATTTCTGTGTGAATGACTGCTGGCTGGCCAATTGTCAGTGCATTAAAACACGCTGCAGGCACAGGCTGTCAATGCTGGATTCTGTGGGCCGACTGCCTCCGAGCCCCTGCTCCTGGGAGAATACGTTTCACATTCCGCCAAACAACAGTAATGAATCCTGACGTTAGTACTACAGTTCTACCCTAAGTCCCGCTATCACAATCCCACAGGTATAGAAATATACAATTGAGGGGGAGGCTGGGAGAGTTCGCTAAATCTCAATGTCAAATGAGAGTCAGAGCTTTGTTATTATGCATTGCCATGGACTGGTCCTGCTGAGATTTCATTTAGACTTAGACCGCAGAGTCGTATTATACATAATGTAACTGTGCTGTATTGTACGTTTGTTTACCAATCACAGCATATTCCATTATCCTGTTGTTACTGGTACAGGTATGGATTCCATTATCCAGAAAGCTCCTATACAATCCATTGTAATAAAATAATGCAGTTTTTACAACTGATTTCCTTTTTCTCTGTTTCTCTGTTAATCAAAACAGTCTAATGAAGAAATTATTAGCATTGAGAAACATTATGTGATTTCTACTTGTATCATTCTACGTGTGCACACACTGGCACTCATTTATCAATACTGGGTACATTTGCTCCTGGGCAGTTAACCATGGCAACCAATTAGACGTCTGCTTTTCATTGATCTAACTGTAGCTGGCTGAAAAAAAAATCTAATCACTGATTGGTTCTTCTGGGTTACTGTGCAAATTTGCCCAGTGTTTATAAATGAGCTAATTGCGCATTTGTCGGCAATAATATCCTGCTCATTGAGTTCCCACTTACACTGTCATAAGAACATTTGTATCCTTATATTGATATTAAATGAACTGATCCTGAGGATTTGGTAATTTACATAACAGATCCATAGGACAGAGCAGAATTTTTCTAAATCCTATGTACAGTCCTGACTATTTTTAGTAGTGAAGGGCTTCAGAATAATGTTTAAGGGGGTCCCTCTGTTTGTGTGAAAGAGGGACTGCCATCTTTTGAGATGCTCTTTCCAGCAGAGGAGGTTAGTAACATGACTAATGTTGCCATGTTGCCTCAGTGTGTATTTACATCTCCCTCCCCCCCATACATTGTTCCTATTATGTCTATGGTCCTAGGCAGCTGCCACTATTTGAACCCAATAAACTCTGATCCTGGTGAAGGAAAAAATAAAATAAAATGCAGTACTGGCAATGCAAACTGGGCACGTTTAGGCTTCCATTACAGAGCAGAAAGCAACAGGGGGTGTATATTTTATCCTTAATTCAGTAGCTACCAAATTGTCAGGCTAGCCCCCTCCACTGGTGGAGATTTGAGATTTCCTGCTTAGTCTTCCATATTCCAGGAAGCTCAAATAGACTGGGATTTGGGGTGAACATTTATTTATCTGTTGTTCTATATATTGTTGGAGTTGTGGCTCAATGGCTAATACAGCGGTGTTGTATATCGATAACCCTGTTATAAGTTAAAGAGGATCCCAACCTAAGTTGCAACCACCTCCAAGGGACATCTTGAACCAGAAAAGTCTGATACATCTTTATAAATAAAGATATACATACATACATACATACACCACTTTTTTAATCAGGCTGGGCTGGGATTTGGAGGACGTATACCATAGGATGTGACTTGGTTCATGAACATATTAACGGAATGGATAAATTCCATTTAGCAGCTTCTTACCAGCAGGTTCTCAGGTTTGATATCCCTGTGGACTATGTTGAGGCTGTGCAGGTATTTGATGGCACTCATGAGGTTATACAGCATCCCATTGGCATCACGCTCAGTGTATTTGTTGGTCGAAGTGATGGCATCAAATAAATCTCCTCCCTAGACACAAACACAGATTACGGTTAAAACTTGCAGGTTTTTTTGTAAATTCTCTCCTAACTTGTTCTCTACTTCTGCATGCCTCTCCTTTATTCATATGTAGCCTATTAATACAGCGCTGATACATTTGCCTTGTTCCTTTTTGCTCCCTAAATAGTTAGATTTCAGCAGAGAGCTGCTTTTCCCTACCCTGCTAATAATTCCAGCATGGCTGTTATTAGACCTTGTCAGATAGACTCGGCTCTCTATGGAAGGGTTGGCTGATTGCCCCCAGATGATGGAAACCTTTCCGCCTCTACTCACTCTGTGTTCCTGTTGGTTAATGGCCACTGATTAACCCGGTGCTAGTTAGATGCCCCCATATGGTGCACAGCCTACAAGTTTATATTAAAGCATGTCTGCAGTACAATGGCAGTTTTATATCAGTCGCCTTTAAACACTATGGAGGGCATTTAAACTTGTGCCAATGTCAGTCTTCACAACTTTTTAGACAGGAGAACATTGGGCCGCCAGCTGCTTTTGTGTCTAAGCACAATGTGGCAGTCAGGCAGCACAGCACGCTCAGTTCTAAAGAAGGCTTGAAATACTGCCAGTTTTATTTATATATTATGGACATGGAAAAAATATAACTTGGAACATTTTAGAACATAGTTGGGTTAGAAAATAGTTGGAAGTCACTGATGCTAAACCTTTTCTCATGGGACCTAAATGAAGTTGCATAATTGGCTTTGTGGTTGAAAAATGGGCTAACAGGCACCTTGTTTTAATTACTATGTTCATCCAAAGAAAAAAATCTAATATAATGCATACAATTTATGTATGCATAATGTAATTCACAAGTAAAAAAAATAGTGTTTACACAAATCATGTGCAAATTCTAGTGCAAATGGCACCCTAATGTGTGCACTTCCATAATAGCAATAATTACTGTTACAGTATCACCGTGCTTTTGAGTACCAGCGGCTGTCAAATCTGCATGTAATTCTTGCATTGGCCACTAGATGGCAGCAGTTACTTTCTATAAAATTGTAATTGTTGCAAGATACAAGATGAGCAGGAACAAATTGTAATTATAATTCTAATGAAATTATAATCACTGGGGGTGAAGGTGATGCTGCTCAATAAAATTGTAATTCCTAAGTTATTCCCAGGACACCAAGGCTCTCTTGTGCCACACGGGCATCATTACGTGGATGCAAAGTTGTTAAACTATAACTTCCAGATCTCACCATAGCCTAGGGCTGCTGGTGCAGTTCTGGGAGGTTCAGTACAACGTCATCATCCAATAAAGAAAATAAAGTGAGAAGAAGGATTTGCTTCCTACAGCAGTCATGCTAAGCCTTTGCTTTAGGTAGCAAGGGATGCTGGGAGTTGCAGTTCATAAGTAGCCCCCCTAGTTTAGGGTTAAGCGGCCCCAGTTTTGTGTCACTGTCAGGAACAAGTACATAATAAATAAAGCACTCACTTTCACAAGTTCCATGACAAGGTAGAGTTCACTTGGCATGTCCATCTCTTCAATAAGCAGAACGATATTGGGATGTTTCACCCTCCGCAGTATAGAAACCTCATTCTGAATCATATGCTCCTGTTACAGGGAAAATAGAATGTTACACTCACCTCACTCATAGAGAGAAGACATTGATTAAATAATTGATTGATTGCTTGATTAGAACATGTAACAAGCAAGAACATAACCTGTAAGTACTTAATAACAGTAGCCTTTTTCATGTCTGTGTGGTTCCTACCCTATGCTGAAAGTGTTCTCATTGGGTCAGTGTCAGTACCCAGTACACTCAAGTCAATCAGAGAACTTTGGCTGGCCCGGGCAGCTAATTCCTCCGATCCAGTCAGATATTGATCAGGAAGATCTAAAAAAAACACCTTCAGGCCAGGGTCACATTAGCTCTCCAGGATGCAGTACTCTACTGGTGGGTCTTGTTTGCAGGAACCAAGTAAGATCTACCCATGTACTAAACCTAGTGTGCAGCTTTACATGGATGGGGTGTAAAGTCATCTTGGAAGACAGGGGGCAGCCAGGGTGGATGTATTTAGTATAACTGCTTTGCTGTACCTCCATTCAACTACAGCATCCTAATGGCAAAGGTAACAGCTGCATAGTAAGAAGTTTGTAAGAAATAAGGATCAGCAGATGCAAAAGTAAAATGTCCATGGCAATTGCCATTTATCCTGCATGCCCTGTTGGGTGGGGAAAAGGGTAAGTACAATGGCAGTGGGACCCAGCACCATTAGGGCTCTGACCTTATTCATATTTAGTCACATTTCAGTAAAACTACGGCCAAATATATTCTTCTAACTTGGTTCATATGTGGCAGAACCTCCAGTGGGGTTATCAAGGGTAAGGTAATGCTGAGACAATATTACTGCAGAAACGCACCCTCACAGCCTAGTTATACCTTCTGTATTCCTGCTAAATATTAACTAAGCATGAAATAGGGACATTTCTTATGTATAAAGGTTCTTGCATGGCTTTATGGAACTGCCTTTGTTAACAAAAACTTACTTTTCCTCGGCATTTGCTTTTATTAATGATTTTCAGTGCATATTCTCTACCAGTAGATCTAAACAGAAAAGCACAGAAAAACAAAAAGTCACCATTATCAATGAGCAATTTATCAGCTTATCCCTCAATATTTTGAGGTACATGCAAGAAGCTGGGCTCTGCAGGGAAAAGAATAATACAAACATAATAATAAGGCAAATGTTATGAAGGTTCGTATAATTCAAAATGATCTCACACCAGGTCAGTCTTAACATTCTAATGTGCCTAAAGGATGACTATACAGAAAAGAGAATATTTAGATTAGAAGGAAAGTGAATTGCAAAGGACTGAAGTTGTTGGGTTTCGTGTCACTGTTGTTGCACCAATGGGCAAGAAGTCTATTAAAGGAAAACTAAACCTCCAGAATGAATACTTAACCAATAGTTTAATTATGTTAAGTATCCAAGGCTATTGTGATACTAATATCTACAGTTAGTATTAGTGGTTGTATATATAGTTTATGTATGTGAGTGTATAGATTGGTAGGTGTGGGTTGTGTGTGCTGGGTTTACTTGGATGGGTTGAACTTGATGGACTCTGGTCTTTTTTCAACCCTATGTAACTATGTAACTATTAAAGAATCTCGCCAAACTATATCAGTAAATATTGCCCTTTTATATTGTAGGGACCCATAGGGTTAAGCTCCTTATGGCTTTACTTCCCTACTTTTCCTTATCTGTACTGTTATAGGGCAGACCCCTCTATACTCAGGTTACAGTTTCTTAAGCTATCCCTTACAGGTTTAGCCGATTTAACCACTCCCCTTGGCAGGCTATATAGTGTCTTGCACAAGGAAGTGTTTTCCTCTTTGGCTGCTGATCTGCTACCTGAAGCAGGGCTCCACTGAGCCTGGGTACAGATCCGGCCCAGTAAGCCACCTATCCATCCAAATTAAGTCGGGGACAGGGCCCCCTGAATGAGGAAAAGACAGTATAGCAGCATATTTCATAGCACCCTCTAGAAGTGGTGAGTTCAGACAGAATTATACAGAAAGAGCAGCCATTTGCTCCATCAAGGATAATAGCAAAGGAGTAGTCTTCCTAACAGGCATTACTGGCCTTAGATTAGGGACACAGAAGTGCTAGGGAAATAGGTTAGCAAATATGCCTTGCCCTAACCTCCAAAAGAGCATGGGACTATGCCGGTGAGCTTTCCTACCTATCACACTGTTGTTGTTCTACCTGCCCAATCCTCTTGATGAGAAGGGATACACAGGGGAGCATCATACTTCTGCTATTGATCCATTTTACATCAATTGTATAACTGCATACTGCATAACATCTATTAAGTGAGTATTGATATACCCTGCATACCATTGTCTTGGACAAATAAAGTATTATCTAGTTATTCTGCAAGAGCTCCTGGCGTCCTATCACTTATTATATTGCACAACACCAGTGTGAGTTGTAGTTCAACAACACCATCTAGCCCCTGACATAGCTCCCATATAGCGGAGGCCCATCCTGGGAAAGGGGGTTGCATGTAACACATGCTCTAAGTCCAAACTAGCCTGGTAATAATACCCCTATTAAGCCAAACAAGTGTTACAATATCTTTCCCCTGAGCCGCCATTTAGTGATGGGCTGGGTGCTCCCCCAGAGATCAGTTGACAGGAAATAATGCAGCTCTAACTGTAACAGGAAGTAGTGTGGGAGGAAAAGACAGAACTCTGTCCATGGTTTATTAAGCTTTACTGTAACAGGAAGAAGTATGTGATTCAAACAAAGCAAACAGTTCTTCCCAGTAGGTTTACTGCCAATTGGCTCTCACAGGGTGACGGAAGCCCCTTCTGTACCCCATTGTGCCCCCACATTTGTATAATATGAATCACACATCAGTGTAAATGCAGTGCCTTCCTCCTTTATCTCCTGCAAGTGAACCCAACAAACAATATAAACCACTCAATGAACTAAATTAAGATTAAACTGGATGTGAAATGAGACTAATTACAAATTACCCGTATATTTCCACTCAGTAATTAAAAGGTAATGTAATTAAATCACAGCTTGAAAATGCAGTCAGACTATCAGATTGGCAAAAGCTGGCGTTGTCTCGCAGGATCCTTGCTTTGTGTGAGCTCATAAATCTGTGAGCAATAATCTCTCTGAACTTCTGTTTCATTTGAAAGGAAAAGCAATGCAACCAAGCTAAACAAATATTACAAATCATTCTCAAGTGCAGCATAATTTTCCCTTTTTTAACCCTTTTTCCCAGTCTAACCCTGTCCCCTTTCCCAACCACCACAGAATGAGAACCCTGTTGTGTAAAATGTAGGGTTTATCCTATTCCGAAAGTGTCACAGGGCCAAGCATAGCATTGTCACAAAGGTAAATATGGCTGTGTTTTGCCCACACCAACTGCAGGAGCTAATAGAGTACAAAGAAGGGTGACTCCAGAAGAATCTTGGATGAATAATAGGTCTGGAATTTAATAAATAGGTTCTTCTTTTTCCAAAGCAGTAACAGTGCCATTGCAATTACTACTCACCTCTCTATACATTCTTTCACAATTGCAAAATTCCCGTCTCCTATGGTTCTTCCAACCTTATACCGCTCGGATATAGAAACAGGTACCTGGAAACCTTCATCCATAATATCTGTAAGATCCATCAAGATATTTTTTTTCAATTAGAGTAATTTTAAACATCATGCAAGGAAAACATGTCAGTCATATTACTACTGTGTGTGCAACCCACTCCTTGTGACATAGCTTCCCTAAAGACATCATTTAATGGTGTTCCTCCACAAAGTGCAGAAGCCATGGCCTGATGGGGACCCCTTGGAACAAAGCACTAAGGGGGCTAATATATTAACAGGTGCAGGTCTAATAACTCATACAGTGCCAGATTTCTGTTTAGGGCGCCCAGAGGCCATGTGTATTCCTTTCAGCTAGGGGACAGGCTGAAGTTTTCCTGCATGCTGCCCCTAAATTTATGCCACCCTAGGCATGGGCCTTTGTAGCCACGCCACAAGTCTGAGCCTGAACCCATAGCAAACAATATTTTGCATTCAGACAGCAGACTAATAAAGTCTACCTGCTGAGTCCCTGCATTGGGTTAGTACACACATGACACCACAGAAGCTACCAACTGCAGCAGGGAGACAGTTCAATGCAAGGGTTGAAGGATTTTGGCAAAGACAGTGGATTTAAAAAACTATGCTATATGGTCTTTATAATACCAGCCTTTGGGTTTAAGGGGTGGGCAGTGATATCACTTGGAGGTGGGCCAGATAAATGGGAGGGGCAGACACTGCCTCTATTTTAAAGGGGCTGATCTGGCAGAGGAAGAGAGGGATCTATATGTATGGTTGCCAGCCTTACAAATTACGGGCAGGTATGTTGCCTTTAAATTTGTAATACTGGCACTGGCCCTAGCTGCCGATTTGCTGGTCAAATACCGGCTGGGTGGCAACCCTAAGAAGTAAGGTGAGGATTCCACTAAGGCTCTTGGATCTCTAATTGGCAGTCCCCTTTGAGAAGAGGTGAGCAGTCCCCATTTGAGATGTGGTTGACAATTACCCTGTTGAAATAAGGAACATAACCTGAATTTTATTATATCTCAAAAGTGATTACCCTTCCATCAAGATGGCAAAAAGGTGCAATATAGCAGTTTTTTTTTTTTTTTTAATAATAGGATATATCTGTTCATATCTTACCTTCTACTACAATATCACTTTCATCCATGGAGCTGCACACTTTGGTGGATGCTAATGAGGTAGAGGAGCCGCTGTGCTGAGAGCCCTGGGAATTGCACAAAAACACACAGCACCTTATAAGAACGCAGCATAGCAAGTGATGTGCCGAGATATAATATAGATCAATAGTCACTGGGTGATGCTGCTCTTGTGAGCACTTCCTGCTTGTTGGGATCTGTGGCTGAACATGGTAATCATTGTTGGAAAGCAAAAATTACAGGTTTTAACAGCCTTGATTCTATGAACACTGGAATATTAGAGGCTAAGGGGTCAAATAGTACTACATTTTCATTGGTGATATACAGTACTGTTAATGTACTGTATATATAGGGATAAAAACTTTGTGATAAATATACAGTTCAACACTAACATATTCCAGATTACAAAAAAAGGAAAGTCTAAATAAGGCAGGAATAGAATACAGACCTAGACATATAGTGAGAAGTTGGGGATATTAGGACTTCATTGATGCTTCAAGACACTACAGTATATAGTCATGGGGGCAGAAAAAGATGAAATGTAGCCTAACAAAGCAGTGCTAGGTATAAAGAGAAACTCCCATGGGGGCAGAACAATGCTGTAGGGTAGAGTTTTATTAAGAACATGTGAATCACCAGCATTTGAAATTATTGCAGAAGAGAAATCCCTATACATTTTAATGAAGCAGCATTAGCTGTGAGCGTGTAATGGGGCTTTCATGTTTGGTAAATAGGACAAGGAGGAGTTATATTCATCAGTCTGAACACTGTAGCAGAGAGAAATATAGGGGAGTGTTTGGAAAGCAGGGGGAACCTGAAGGTATCAAAAGTAAAGGGAACATATATGAGGGATCTCATACAGGTAGTGCGCAAATAAAACGAGACTGTAGGGTGAGTAGTGTTGCCACAGGAATTGTGTATTTCCTGAAGAATGAGAATCAACATTGCCAGCATGTCAAATACATATTTAATTCTGGAAAAATTGATAAGTTATTTGTAGATGCAGGAAAGGCAGTTAAATAGGGGTTTTGCAGGCGATGATCCAAAAGGTCCCACTGTAGCAAAAGGAACTAAAATTTCAGATTTATGGAACACTTTCAAGATGCACTTTAAATGTCAGACATCTAATATTGAAATATATATTGATTCCAACAAAGGAATTAGGATGTGTATAAATTATCAAAAGTACCTATACTTCATCAACTTCAAGTACTGTAAATTTTTTTCCAGAAAACCAAGGTGATTCTTGTATTACAGGATCTGAGGGACCATGCTGAGGGATTACATCTTCAAAGGGACTAAGCGCTTGAGTATAGGATTATAGCAGCATTTATTGGGTAAAATAATAAGGATTTCTACTCAGTTATACACTTTGTATTCAAATGGTCTCTTCCTTCATCCGTTCTAGAAGGTCAGTGTATATAGTCTGTATTTGTTTCAGAATTGCCACTGTGATATTACTAGAAGCTTTAGAAAGAGCATTGGCAGCCTGGCTTCTTCTGTTCTTGATTGGAACTACTGTCCATAGTGATGGTATAACAAGATGTAGTACTGTAGGTGGGCAATTTAAGAAGGCCTTAGCACTCACCAACCATAGTGCTTGTATGTTGTACTTTATCTGCTTCGTATGGTGAGCAGAGCGGGGAAACCATCTTGTAGTTTAAAACATTAGCTTAACAAGAAAAGGATTTAGAAAGTAAATTTAAACCTTATGTAAGAATATTATGTCAGGTTGCCTTGTCTTTGTCTATACTTTCCATCACAAGAACCCAGTAGGACACACAATCAGTTGAAAGTGCCCTGGATAACATTAGTTGGAACTGTAGAAGTCCTATATGTCTGGGCATAGCCTGGGAGGACTATTTTAGAATACAGTGGTCCTTTAATCCACAAAATATGATGCTTGCAATGCATCCCTGATTCTAACATTGAACTAGAAATGGAAGGCAAACACAACATGGTAGAAAAGCAAAAAAGATAAAGCCAAAGGTAAGAGACCATGAATGATCCCCCAGTACAGCGCGTACAACAGTATGGGGGAGCATAGAAAGAAAAGGAAGATGTGAGAAATAAAAAGAGAGCAGAAGAGAAAGAGAAATGAGGAAGAGCATAGTGACAGACTGGGAAAGCAGAATGGTGCAAATTGTTAAGAGCTTGAATACACAAAAGATGAAAAAGAAGTGGTAAATAATCTGTATATGTTATGGTCAACCAGTTCCTAAATCATAGAAACTGTTTTCTTTTCCTTCAGTTGTGAATGACAATGCTCTATAGCTTTTGGGGAAGGGAGAACGGGTGAAGAAACACTCACTGTACTTAGATTATTACCTTTAACTATTATCTTGTAGTTAGAATGAAAAAGCATCAGGTACATTTCAAAATGCTGGGGTCACTGAACCTTGAGCCTTCCAGCTATTGCCAAACTAGTTCCCACCCACCCACGTAAATTTCACGCACAAATCTAAATAGGAACTAGAACAATAGCCCTATACCATGAGACTAGCAAAATTGACTGTTGACTGTGGACTTCAACTGGATCTTAAGGGGGGTACTTCCATAGGTGGTTTAGTATACTCTTGCCCCTTAATAAATTAGCCACAAAGTGAGTATGTACATCAGAGTTGATTTGCACCTGCATTTCCAAGTATTATTATCATAAAGGCTTTGATAAAAAGGCTAAGTTCTTACAGTATACTGTATGTTTCTTCTATATTTAACAAAATAAAACATAACGTTGAATGACTTAATGGCAGAATTATTTTATTTGTAAAAAAAAAAAAACAGATTTACCTGGGAAATAACTAAGATGGTTATTTCTATGTTGTGGATAATGAGGATGCATTACCTTTTGCTGGATTCAGAAAACGCTCCTTTTGCTTAATGCTGGAGATGTAATTGCGCAGTAAATAATGGCACAATGCAAATCAGCCATTAATGGGTTCCCACGTAATGAGAGGGATATTAGGAAAGGCAGTTACATAATACAAAATCATATCACCATTAGCTGTGCTCTCATAACCCTAGCACATCTGAATATCCAGACTGTGGCACTCCCTGGCTGGTCTAGCCAGATATCATAGTGTATTATGGGCATTCAAAATTCTGTATTCTAAGGGCTGTAAACCAGGAAACCCACTGGCCAGAGATAGATCCAATGATTTTTTTTTTTGACAGACCCCGTCCTGATTGGCTAATTTTTATGACATAATTTTGCACAGATGTAACAATTCCCTATAAGAAAACGTATATGCAGTGCTTTATCCATATAGAGGACCAGTTATCTACTATATGACATGTTCAGTGTCCAGATTATAATAAAATTACAATGATATATTCACCAGTGCTAAGTGAGCAGCAGCACTGGGCTCCTTTCTGCATCTAAGTGGCCAATTTTAGCCTTGAACTGGAACTAGTGCTATGGTTTACTTCATAGGCCCCAGGACTTACATACTTCAGTTAGATGCCACCATTGACCTCTCACTCATTTGCAAGGTAAGGAGGATTGTTTCATTTTGTCTTAAGATGGGGTGGTTACTTGAATTTAGACATGGCTGGGGCATAGTTGCATCATAGGGGAGGTTAAGAGCGTTAGCAAGATTGTTGACACAGGGAAGGCAAGCCTACCCATGTCTCTTTTAGAATAAAGGCACATTCTTTTACTTATTTCACAAACTCAGATACTGATTAAGAGCCATGAGGTTATCAAGTCAAATTATCCAGTGGCTTTGGGTACTTCTAGACCATGGATCCCCAACCTTTGTTACACGTGAGCCATACTCAGATGTAAACAATGTTGGTGAGCCAAACAAGCATGACAAAGCTTGCAGTAAAACTATTTCTCTGTCCTTCCAAAACTTATTTCCAAGACAGAATTTTAAAAATGGTCACCTACTTTGAGGCCACTGGGAACAACATCCAAGGGGTTGGTAAGCAAAATGGGAATCACTGTTCTAGACAAACAGGGTTTCTGAGTGAGCACAAGAGCCAAAACATATCTAAGTCAAAATTCAAAAACTAAATCACAATATTTCTATGGGAATGGGCATCATATCTGCACAGTATGGGTTAAAATGTACATTTTCCTCCCCTAAAAAGCTTCCATTTAAGATTTGAACACAGTCAGGGTAAGAGAATCTTACATTAGCATTGCATATTGTAGTGTGCAACTGACTACATGCTGTAAGTCTAGCAAATTGCTATCAACTTGTCTCAGCCAATCGCAGTCAATCTCAATCAAACTAGGGCACTGGTGCTTTAAACGCTTCTAATACAAAGTTGCACTTTTCTGCTGCTGTATTAACTTTCCTAACCTACTTTACCAGCAGTTCTCTAAATAAGCTTCAGGCAGAATGCATTATGGAGATTTGACTTTAATCATATACATGAATGGATACAATTTGGTTTGTAAGTACAGCAAAAAAGCTGTGAATCTGGGCATGAGAAAACATCCTAAAATACTAAAAGGTGTCTGACTGCAGGTTGCATCAAAATGTCTGTATACAAAAATGTCTGTATACAGAATTCCCAGCATCCCTTTTAAATAATCTGAAGTATACTTATTTGTATATTAAATCCACATAACAAAAACATTACCAGTCAGATTGTTAAAAAAGTATGTGGGTGCAATTAGGAAATTTAGGAAATTCCAATATGCAATCTAGTCTAGAGGAGTGGCCTATTGTCCTGTGAAATATCATCCAAGGTTATTTGTATATTGTACCTATGAATATGTGTGCGAACACACAAAAGTGTTCGGTTCTACCACTAATAAAGCTTTTGGAACTTTTTAAATCTGCTGCCCTGGAACTCGATGAGTGTGTGCTGAATCGTTTGAATATTTGTGTATATTGTCATTTAATTCATTTGTAAATAGAAATCATGTCCCCTCGCAAAAACACCTTATTGAGACAAAACAAACACTAATTTTATAGCTGATTTACTCATTCCATTCCTGTTTCTACTTTATTTGCATGTTTTAACACACTTTCCAGGTCATTTATATCCTTACTAAGTACTGGTACCCAAGCTGCACTGCATAGACAAGGTGAGGTTTTAGAAACTGGATTCAACTCTGTTTTCCACCATTAAGTCAATTCACTTTTGTATACAAGAAATAACTTAATTAGCTTTAGCACACACTGCCTAGAGTTGCACCTTCTGTTATCCACAATAACCCTCAAAGTATTAACAATTAAAAAAGCACCCAGCACAACTACATTTAGGGGGAAGAGTTATCAAAATGTGAGAATCTCACCCACTTTCTATTCATTTCTATTAGATTTTTAGAAATGCATTTATCAGATTGTGAACTCTTACTTTCACCCATCGATAAATACAGAGATGTTATTTATAAATAGATCAAAAACCAATATACTAAGGAAAATCTCAGGTACTTCACTAACAACATAGGTTCCACTAGGAAACATTTTACCAATCACCGCTGTTTGCAATCTTTCCGGCAGCTCTCTGTAAGTAAAAATAAGGCTGATATTCTTTAATTTAATCAGTTACCTCCTGTACCTTACTGTATTTAATGCTTTAAAAAACTGCAAACCCTATGGCCTACAAAATGCTCCTCTTCTTGTCTAATAAAAGTTTTGTCTGGCAGGATCGAGGCTTGTACTTGGAATTCCAATGGCTTATCATGCCTTTCAAAAGCTGTTTTACAACAGAAGTTAAGCCAATAGGCTTATACATACCCAAGAAAGAGTCTGATTTTCAAATAAAAAGGCAACACCATTTTTTCAGGACTGGTAATTCTTCAGTTAAATAAGGAACAGTAAAGATCTTTGGCAGCCATCAGGTCTGATTCTTTGTTAATTTTCATATCTTGATATATTATTATTTGGTAAAATAATTATTTATTCAACAGGATTCAGAAAGGAAAATGTTCCTGAAAAGAAATGATTGACAAATGGGCAAAATATCAAACTGCCAGGAATCCTATAGGATTTCATAGTTTACCGGTAATATTTTCTAAATCAGCTGAATTGGGCCTATAAAAAGGAAGCCTTCATTAACTGATTGTGCATTGGAACATTTGTCTTCTCCCAGTTTCCTTATCTATTTTGCCAAATTCTGATACACTGTGTCCCTGATCCCCCTGCATTATTTCTTTTTTTAACTGGTTATTTATAAAAAAAATTGAAAAAAAATAAAACGTGGCACTTGCTTTTCTCTTTTTAGCAATACCCTCCTCGCTTTAGCATGCCTTATTGGCTTTTTTCAATACTTGCCTTATGAATGTCATATAAAAACATTTTTTTTCCTTACCAAGATATGCTTGTATAACAAAAAAAAAAAAAGATTGATAATAATATTAAAGGGAAATGTATCTTATGTATATGTATGGGTAACGTTGACTTTATTTTTCAATAAATGTTCATAAAAGCCCATTAGCCTGTGTGATATTTATTTGGATATTTTTGATGTTTCCTTTCCTTCCATACGGTTTCTCTCCAGAAAAGCCATTGAAATTCTAAGCATGGATTCCATGGAACAATATCCTTTATTGGGAAAATTGGCACTATGGGGCATAAGTATCAGAGAATTCCGCTGTTGTCTGTTCAGTTCAATGGCATTTTTAAAGGAGAACTTTACACCAAGAAAGAATACTTAACCAACAGATAGTTTATTTCATATAAAGTGGCCTATTAAAGAATCTTAACAACATTTTTCCATCTTTTCCCTTGAGCCGCCATTTAGTGATGGGCTGTGTGCTCCCTCAGAGATCAGCTGACAGGAAATAATGCAGCTCTGACTGTAACAGGAAGTAGTGTGGGAGTAAAAGGCAGAACTCTGTCCATTCATTGGCTGATGTGACCCAACATGTATGTGTGCCTTGGCTTTTTTGTGTGCACTGTGAATCCTATGATCCCAGGGGGGCGGCCCTAAGTACTTAAAATGGCAGTTTTCTTTTTAGGATTGCCCAATAGCATATACAGGTGTAGGACCCATTATCCAGAATGCTCGGGACCAAGGGTATTCTGGATAAGGGGTCTTTCCGTAATTTGGATCTTAATACCTTAAATCTACTAAAAAATTAATAAAACATTAATTAAACCCAATAGGATTGTTTTGCATCCAATAAGGATTAATTATATCTTATTTGGAATCAATTACAAGGTTCTGTTTTAATTCTACATAGAAAAAGGAAATCAGTTTTAAAATTCTGAATTATTTGATTAAAATGGAGTCTATGGGAGACAGGCATTCCGTAATTCGGAGCTTTCTGGATAACAGGTTTCCGGATAAGGGGTCTGATACCTGTACTACTAAAAAAGTATATTTTTACTAAAATGGTTTATTTGTATGAAGGTGGGTGTCATATATAAGAATGTTTATGCAATATATTCTTATTGACATTGTTTGGGGGGATATAGTCATTTTTAAAGACCCATTTATTAAAGGGTGAACTATCATTTAATGATAGATTTGATTACAGTTTCAATTACATTTTCTCAGCGGTATTACATTCCTTTACACTTTCATTTATCTAAACAAACGTCTATATAACCTAGGAGCCCTGCCTCCTGGATCGAAGTTCTTGCACTGCAGAGGTGTAACGAGAAATAATAAGTACTTATTAGAATCCATTAGAAGAACATTAAGTGGAGCGTAAAGTGGTGTTTTTCCAATGTATAATTTTCTAGACAAAAATGGAGACTGAACTGTAAAATATAGTATTGTGGCATCACTACAATTAATATTTTTGTTTCTAGCTAACAGGATTATTATAATGATATAACTTTTTCATTATGTAACAAGCTCCAGTAAATATTATCAAACAGTACGTTTATCTTGACAGACATTTCAATAAAACCAACCGAGAAAAGAGAGGAGGGAACAACCTGACGAGAGTTGTTACAAGGAAGCCGGGAAAACACAGGGGGCTAATTTAAGCAGATTTATTCATTAGGAACATGTTACCTTTCATTCCACTAAAAAATGTAGGTTTCACACCTGGAAGTGGAACAAACAACACATGAATTTCATAATGTTTCTATAAATGTCTTTACAGAAAAAACATCTGTAGGAAGTCTTAAGTTTATTTTAAATTCCCCCTATGCCATGATTGCCTCCTCCCACCTGCTTGGGACTAAAGGTTAAACACATGACCGTTCCAGTTATTAAGGCAGCCTAGGCAGCCTTCAAATATAAACACTCTAGACCACTAGGCAAAGGCTGTGAGTAAAGAAGAAGAGGCCCACAAGGACTACCCTAGTTACCCTCTATTTGATGTAAAATGTTTTGAAAAGGCATTCTGGTATATTATGAATACCCCCAAAACTTAACAACAGTTTTATCCCCAGGGTCGGACTGGGCCAGCGGGGCACTGGGAAAAAACCTGGTGGGCCTGATTCCCTATGGGCGTACCCATGGGCTGATGGTCTCCCTCCCCCAATGCATGGAAGGTAAGTTTAATTACACACTTGGGAGAGGGGCTCAGGCGGGTGGCGGTGGCCCTTGCAGGGGGTCGGGAAGCTGTTGTGGGGGCACCTTGGGAGGTACAAGGACCTCTGGCGTGGCAGCCCCATTGGGCCCTGCACCCCCTAGTTCGACCCTGTTTATCCAACTTTTTTAGGGCAGGCTTTTTGTCGCTGAAAACCTGAAACCATTAAACCTGTCAAGATCATGTAGAAGTCAATGGCTGATGTCCCTTTTATAATTGGAGTATCTTTGTTTGCATCGTGGTTTTAGAGGTATGGGGGGGGGGGGTTGATGCTGGCTTTTGTGTGGCAATATGAAAAAGTTGTGATTATCATGCAACAAGTTAAAAAAGTCGCAGTTTTGGTGATTTTTCTGCAACTTTTTTCGTTTTTGCTCTGAAAAAAAATCCAAAAAAAAAGAGTTCTGCCCCTTAGTATTTTGAAACATGATCACGAAGAACATAAAGAACATGGTAGAAGAGTTTCCAGTGTTATCAGAGGAATGCTTAATTTCATCTCTGTAACTAATGATATTATAGGCTTCTGGAGAGAAAACTATTGCTGGGGAAATTTACTCCATAAAACGACAAGTTGATTTTCTAGCATTGCAGCAGATTATTAGCAGAAGGATGAAATGTAATCAAGATGAAAATTTAAGGCTACAAGACGTACAACGTATCCTCTGCAGCACAACTTGCAGCCTCCTAATTGCTCAATAAATTCTAATACTGTCAGAGCTGCTGTGTGCCCGGCCACATTATTAAAATAAATGAACAGGATTATGTATGAGAGCCAACCAGAACACAATAGTGATGACAACACTTTAAAAGTTTGGCATTTCAGAAATACAGATGCTCAGGTCACTTTGTAAATGTAGCTGCTTGTGGCCCAGAAAACATCAGCAAGTCCTCTACCAATGAAGCTTTATCATACCTGATTAAAGAGCCCTAGAAACTTTCTCTGTTTGTTTCAGATAGCAGCTGCCATTGTAGCTTGGTCTTCATAGCTTCCTGCTGTACAGCCCTAGCCCTTATAGCTCAGAATCTTATGAATTCTTATGGGAGGGGGGAGCAGGAGAGGGGAGAGAGCTACAGACTTTGGCCAAAGGAATTAAGGATTTTTCTGAGAGAGAAAGTCAGATACCCTAAGAACATGTTTACAAAAAAGGAGACAAGTAATCCTGTGTTTCTTTTGATAGAGGACTCAGTGCAGCATTACTGTAAGTGCTTTACATAGACCTTTCTGATAAAGCTTACTTAGTTTTTACCTTTCATTTAATGTCTTTGTACATTTTATTGTATTTCCAAATTTTTTTGGAAATTTCTGTTGGTGCAAAAAATTGAATAAAGGATAATGTATTTATAATTTGCTTTAACAGTTTATGCAAACCCTATGCAAAAGATACTTGTGTAGTTTTACCCCAGCAGAACCCAAATAGGATGTTAGGAGTATAAAGTATCAAAAGTTAAAGCTCCCAAAACACACAAAAGCTGAAAAGGACAAAAAAAAAAACAAGAATATTTTCTTATTTATAAAAAAAAAAATCTGATATATGATACTCGGTTGAATAAAAAAACTGAAATACCTCAAATTTGTGAGTCTACAAACTCAAAAATCTGAAATTGAAAAAATGGCTTGATTTTGCCTAGGACATCTTTCATTGGCTTCTACATAAACTCACAAGTTTTTAGATACCGAAGTTTGACACTGGAGTTTTTGGAATTTTTTTCACTTAATTAATAAGGAGCATTCAAGCTTTTGGACCATAATTCCAATATTGGGAGTTTTATCACAAAACATTGATTTTTTATTGATAAATCACCCCCCCCCCCCCCCGCAGTGTAAGTGAGAGAGAGAATAATACAAAGTATCAAAGTGCACACCTTACCAGAACCTCAATAATGATAGAGGTGCAGTACACTGGAGAAAACCCATTCAGCAACTCCAAAAGTAATCACAAAAGCAAAAAAGTGTCTGCACACCCTTTATTGGGTTGAAATGCGTTGGGCTGTATTTTCTATATTTTGTGTTTAATAAAAGATTTTTTTCTTTTGTACATTTTGAGTGTGCAGACACTATATTTGCTTTTGTAAGTTAGAGAGAGACACTGAATGCTGAGGGCTTTACTGGGTAAAATGATGCCCATGAGTAGGCATTTCCAATCTCACCAGGTTCTTTCCAGGTAAAGAAAGGCTTTAAGACAATGTGAGGGTTTAACATGTACTATTTAAACCAGTGGCATTTCAAATAGGGAAAGATAATCCCTTGGCTATGGTGGGGGGATCAGGGAAGAGGGGACAAGGTAAGGATATTTATTTTACATTTTTCCCCCGGTTGTATATGTGCGGGATAAGGATGTATAAGTGCAAGGGGTGGGGATAAGGATGTATAATGCAGGGGGTGGGGATAAGGATGTATAAGTGCAAGGGGTGGGGATAAGGATGTATAATGCAGGGGGCGGGGATAAGGATGTATAAGTGCAAGGGGTGGGGATAAGGATGTATAATGCAGGGGGTGGGGATAAGGATGTATAAGTGCAAGGGGTGGGGATAAGGATGTATAATGCAGGGGGTGGGGAGAAGGATTATAATGCAGGCTGTAGGGAGGTGGTGGGCTGTAGGAATGTGTTGTATGGGCTTAAGAAAGCTTTGTTTGCTGGGGGGCCTAGGGAATTTAAAATACACCACTAATTACTGTATATGATGAGCCCATAAAATATATATATATATATATAAGTACAATTCCATAATGACATGAAAGCATTTGTGTTTTGCTTTATATCTTTATTATTCAATATCATTCAGTCATTTTCCATGTGAACTAAATAAAAACAGACTTGTAGTACAGCATAAGCAAATACATTCAGGTACAGAATGCGACTGTAATGCTCAATAAAGTAAACAACGCACTATGGCACTGCACATCTCTCAACAGATTAATGGCAAAGAACACTGGCATCTCCATATTGTCTCTAAGAGTTTGCTGCTCTGTTTGAAACTGCAATATTATTTTCAAGGAAAGGGTGACCTATATTAAGTATATATACATGTCATGACACTTACATATAAGGGATTTAAGGGTTGTCATATATCCATATTCAGATGTGCAACTAAGTTATGGCATTGCCAATCTCTCCCACAAGCTGTTAATGAAAGGGAATATTATCTGTAACACTTATCTGCAGATATATACACTAGTGCAATATAAATAATGAGAATTACAGTCCATAGTATTGCAGGATTATTACTGTATTTATATAACTATTATATGATCATTTTCATAATTGTATTAACACCATTGGCCTAGTTATTTTACACTAACTATAATGCCCGTGATGAATAGCTGGATGAAAAGTGAAGGTGAACTGTACCCACCATATATAATTCTACCATGAATGCAGGAATAGACAGTTGGGTGTAAGGATGTGCACCCTTGACTGGGCAGGCGACATGGGAGGTCACATTTAAAAGAATACATTTAATTACAGAGAGTGTACAATGAGCAGAGTGAGATACCGTATGCCATATAAATCTCTCATTATTTAAGACACAATTATAGAGGTACATTTCCCCATACACCATGTTTGCAAGGCAATAAGGATGGGAACCATTTGCTACCAGAGGGATGTACAACCCATTACAAAGCTGAGTTGCACTGCCACCTGGTTTCAATGTAATCCATACATCTACACAGAGAAATGAAAGTCACATTCACAAAGACATCACATTATTTATTTAACATTTCCATTATGGTCATTTTAAGACATAACACATATGTTTATTGACATTCATTTAAGGTTTTAAAACTTGAGTTTTTCATCAAGGCACCATGTTCCCCCCCACCCTCCCACCAGTCAGGATATTCACCAAAAGTTTTTTGTAATGACATCTTTCTGGTGGCTAGATGTGACCATGACACAACATTTATTAGCTCTTCAAATTATTCATACTGTCAGTCATGAACGCATAACTGTAATTATAAAACTAGAATTAATATTTCTGTAGTGGGATCAAATGCATGCTTATATGGTTAACGTAGAAAGACCAAATCCATCAAACTTTGATCCAGACTGTGTTAATCAACAAGTTTAGAAGCATCAACAGGAGTTCAGTCTCGAACTGTTCTGAAAATGACAATAATTGCATATACATTTTAATGGGGGTCCTATCAGAGTTTTATTTTTAGGTCGTCAGTTATCATGTGATTGTGCTAGACTTCAGTCATTCAACACTAGATTGGTTCTCTTCCAAATGGGTAAAAATTAACAAATTGGAAGATCTGGTTGGTTCACACAAGGCTTTACCCATCGCCAGCTTTTAAGGAATTGGTGTCCACCAATTGTACTCCCAATGCCATATATTTATCAAGCAGTGGTTAGTAGTGGCAAGTTAATATAGCATGCATTGGCACCACTGAGGAGAGTAGAAGGGTTACTAACCAAGGTGTCACCAACCAATATTGCCTGGGCACAGATCCAAAGAGGATCACTATTGTGAGGGCCTTGTACTCTCTATCTTTTTTGGATTGGGTACTACCCCTGGCTCTATATATATAGTGTCCCATCCTGAGTGATAAGTAGTTCAAAGAATCTAAACTAACAGCACCACTGTTATATATATGTCTTATATGTATTTTTAAGAACCACTGGCACCCAAGCTATTGAAGATCTATGCTTCTTATGATGACTTGTTTAATCACTGAATATGTACTTTAATATTCCCTATAAGGATTTTTTTTTTAAGAAAATATAAATGTTGTAATGATAATATATGTTATGTCCAAATAGTTCAGTTATTTTTGTCTATGATAAATACAGATGTTGCTTGGACAATGAAAAGCACCCTGAAAAATGGTGCAAGGTCCACATCGGTGTAACTGCCCTATAGGACCTCGATCAGCTGTAAACAAAAGACCAACAGAGAAAAGCATTACCCTGTACTATATCAGGTCATTTTCTGCAAAGGTTTACTATTAATCTAAGGGGAAATCATTGTTTCATAGTCATCCTGGCACATCAGGAAGATGTCAGACTTCTGGAAAAATGAGGGAATATATGTAGCATGTAGTTCTTTATGAGAAACGTATATAACAAAGTCGTTGTCATTTTGGTTGGACATTGAACTGCTTGCTTGTTTGAAAACCCTAAATGGTTGGAGTTTGTGAGTTGTCTATTCTGTAAATGACAATGTAGGACATGTACACGTGGAAGAGCCCTTAGGATTAAACACATCAGGTGAAACACCACATCCAACCAAACATACTGTATAAAGGTTTTCTGTTTGTCTTATGCATTGGAACCAGTTCTTTATTGGTGATTCCATCTAGATCATCAGCTTTATGGCGATTGCACCCTTATGGTGATAAGCTGACCACAAGCTTCAGTTATGTTTTATGCATACAGGTATGGGATCTTAATGGCATGGTGTTTTCTGGATAATGAGTCCATAATGTGGAAAAGAATTGTTTTGCCACCACTATGGACTTATTTAGCTTAGATACCATCAAGTACTGTTTTATTATTGCAGAGAAAAAGGCAATTTTGGCTATGTGTTTAAATAGGGCTCTATTTGCATCTGAGAGCTCTCTGGATATTGAGTTTTTGGATAATGGATCCTATACCTGTATTTAAGAAAAGCAAACATTTCTAGTAATTAAATATTTTTTTTATAATAGACCATTTCCTCTGTGGAAAAATGTACAAGCAGGTAAAGGACTATGGGACACTAATTACTGCATAGCCCTATTATAGCCAGTCTTCAGTGTTCCTTGTGCTGCATGCATACAATTCCCTGCAGCAACTGAGAAAACCAAAGATTTGCACTTCTTTCTGGCAAATAACGTATCTCCATTTTTACATTTCATCACCCCCCCCCCCCCCGTCCCCATAAGCAAGCTAACACAAATATATGTATTTCTGTTAAAATAAAGGTCACAACAATATTTAGAGCAAATGCACTAAGTAATTTAGTGGATCAGTAACTCAGCAACTGTAACATTCAAGATGATTTTGAACATGACCGGTTGTAACAATTCACTAAAAATGACAAATCTGGTAATATGTTTTAGTTTACATATCATTATTCAATACAAAAGAAATACCAGAGGCGTTAGATAAAAGAGGAAAAAAATACATAAGCTGCCTGTCTGGTCCATAAAGTATTGGTTTATGGGTGAAAAAGGGCTTATGGGTAGAGTATCACTTTGAAAGAATTGTTCCTATCAGCTCAGGAGATGCATCTTTGTACTCTAGCTGCTGGGAAGCATAAGTTTGATATCCCTTTTGTTGGGCAGAGAAAATTTCTACAAGCTTGGAAGCAGAGAAAGACATTAAAATTATGCTATATGGCCAAAGGTATGTGTAGCCATCTTGTTCTATATCAAGGGTATTAATATGAAATTTGTCCTCTATTTGCAGTCTTTTCTGAGAAGGCTTACCATTATATGTTAGAAGGTTGCTGGGATTCACTTCCATTAATATATAAGAGTTACTGATGTTGGGGATCAAGCCTGGCTTACATTGGCATTACAATTTATCTCACAGGTGTTCAGTTAGCTTGTGGTCAGGGCTTTGTGTAGGCCAGCCAAGCTAGTTTTTCTATGGCCATCTCTGCCATCATATGGGCTTTATTCAGACACAAGGTTAACTAACTGACGACTGTGGCACCAAATTGTGTAATGTCATTGTATGATGTAGGGGCATTGCATGATGTAGTCAGCAATGATGACTGCAGTTTAAACAGCCATTTCCAATAATTACATGGGAGGTTCATATATTTTTAGCCATGCAGTAAATATGTAGTCCCTCTACCAGCCACAGTTAGGGAAAAAAAGCTTTTTAGGTTAGCATGCCTTTATTAAAGCCTTTATTAGGGAAGTATTTATTTTAAAGCAGTGATCCCCATCCAGTGGCTCGTGAGCAACATGCTGCTCCCCAACCCCTTGGATGTTGCTCCCAGTGGCCTCAAAGTAGGTGCCCATTTTTACATTTCTGGCATGGGACTACCAAATAGCCAATCACAATCCTTATTTGGCATCTTCAATGAACTATTTTTATGCTTGCGTGGCTCATCAACACTTTTTACATCTTCATGTAGCTCATAAGTAATAAAGGTTGGGGAACCCTACTTTAAAGTAACTCATAAACAAAATTATGGCATGTGTGTCTCTATCCTTCCAAAGGAGAATGTTAAGATAGCTCCCTGCTTATGTATGGAATTCATTTTCAATACAGTTATGGGATCTATTCTCTGGAATTCTTAGGACGTTCTCGTAATTTGGGGAGTTTTCGTAATTTGGGTATCCTTAGCTTAATTCTGGTAAAAATAATTTTAACATTAAATAAACTCAATAGGGATATTTTGCCACCAGTATGGATATCAATCAAGTTCAAGCTACTGTTTAATTACTACAGAGAAAAAGGAAATAATGTTTAAAAATCAGAATTATTTGCTTATAATGGGAGATGGCCTTCAAGTAATTTTGAGCTTTCTGGGTAACAGGTTACTGGATATGGGATCCCATGACTGCATTGCTTTACTAGAGCCTTAAGTGGTCAAGTTCTAGTCATTAATGGCCTACTGGACAAGCCAACATAGTCAATACAATGCTCTGTAAATTGTGTCTGCATTATGACTAGTCAGGGTTTCATGGTCAAACCCACCACCCAATTTCCCACCAATATCTCTTATATACAGTAGTCCTAGTGTGGTCATAAACGAATGGCAGTAGCATCTTAACCATATATATCCATGTTCCCTAGTTTGTAAATCATTTAACTGCATGATTGTGTCTTTAACCGTCTTAATATATCTATCCAATGTAATAAGCTAGAGAACTTACTGACATATTAATATACCATATAACACCTCTTTAACATTCCACTGTTTAGTACATTCATGCAACATATCTGGTTGAATTTTACCTTTCTCCCAAACTTGCTTTCTAGCTCCCCCAGCATGCACCTCTGCAGGTTATCTACTTGGCTTAGGTATGAAATAAGACCCAGGGCTGCACTTAGGGTTCAGCCATTGAAAAGCTAAGTGGGTCTCTAAGGAATTTCCTGAGTATTGCATTTTCTTGCTAGTTTATTTGTTCCATCAATAAGCACTGTATTTGCAGAAGGGCTCTGTGAAAGCTTGCCCTTCAATTCTTCCTGACTGTGATAAATGTTGTTTTTTTATGATCAAGACTGCAGAAAACTGCATTAATAAGGACACAATCTGTGATTTTAGAGTGCTGGACAAGAGCCTGAACATTACCCAATAACTCTGCGGATTGCAATGCTGTCATTATGAGATCATCTTTGGAAACTCTGCTCAAAATTCTGTTTTATTTGGGTGATCATTTTATTTTTAGCCATAAATTTTATATTGCTGCAACTGCGCTAAGCAGGTTCTAAAGGAAACACTAATCTTAAAGGGAAAGTATACTCCATTTGCACAACAGCATTTGCTTTGAGAACTGAGCACAACATGAATACCATGGTGCCATGTCCACCTGCTGTAGCACGCTAGCTCTTCCATATGTATAAAGGTTTATCTTACAGTAATCTTCCCTCACAAACACAATGACGTATGCACCATTCAGATTAATTATGGCTCTGTCCTCATTTATAATAACACATATATACGCCATTCTGTCATATTGCTGGTGTCCATGTAAGAACCCAGGCACCACAATGGGTGATATTGCTATTGGTGCAGTGGGACATCTCCCAGAGAGTACTAGTGACATGGCAGGTCAATCTCAAATGTAAAAATATCAAAATAAGCATTATTCTTCACATATGATTAACTATTAAATGGAAATAATAAATGGAAGATGGTAGATAAATGTACAGAAGATATGAAAATGCTTCCAGAGCTTGAAATGACTAAATACAAAGGCAATGAGTGCAGGTAAAACAAATACATGGCCATTACTATGCTGTATCTTACAGTTTATAAAGAGATCACTGCTCTTACACTTAAATCTACAAAATGTTACACAATACATTCACTTACAGCATTCCTATTGACAAAACAACCCAGTTTGTGAACCCACAAAATAGTTTATGGACCAAAGGCACCTTCTGCTTTACTCCTTTTAGCTAAAGGTGAAATCAGTTAGAGTGAACTATCACCAACTCACAAACCATAAACACTGCTCCATTTTCTCTTTTAAACTGAGTCTCCTACTGAATCCAAAGCATCCGATGACAGGTGACGGTACAGGTCCTGTAAGATGAAGTGCATTATAGATTTGTTTACCTGTGATGCTTTCAGGTCTTACTTGCACAAAAATCAATTAGCGCTAACACATTGCAGGGGTGAGACAGACATTACGGTGCAGATGTTCTCTGGTGGAGTGGCATATGGCAGACATGATAACAACAGACAGACAAAGAGATGGGGGTATAGCAATTTCCATATATTGATTTATTTAATTTTATATATAATACACAAGAGCCTAGAATATCCTGTAAATGATATCTTTATAAACAGTTCTTCGTCATGTCATCAGTTATAAATGGTGTTCAGTAATTTCTGTCACATAACTCACGGAAACTTGTGTATTATTTTTTTTTTTTTTTTTTTTAAATACCCTGTATTCTTTTAAATGGCCAAAAACAACAACAAACCAAAGTTCCAAAAATTAGCTTGAAAAGTGTACACCTGTATCCTGCTGTGTTAAGGCAAATATGTACGTATATATAAATACAGTTTATTGTATGTCGTATCTTACATGCAGACAAATACACAATTTCAGGCTGGATTATTTTTGTATCTATGGAGGTTTCCCTGGGGAACCATAGCTCATATTATTGTGGGCTGCTTGGCAGCAACATTAGGTACTGATTCTTCGCATGTGCTCTATGGAAAGGGGGTGAGACAACTGCTCATTGAAATGTATGTCTTTGTATGAATTTAAAGGGTCCAAAAAAATGTAAAAAAGGGTTTTATGTATTTAAATATAATGTATTGTTACCTTGTACTGGTTAAATGTGGGGTTTGCTACAGAAGCAGTATTAAAAATGAAGTTTAGCCATAGCTGGGGGAAGCCATTCAAGCTGAACCTAAGCCATAGGGCCAGGGTTGGACTCGGGCTGTCACCACAGGGGCCCTCCACCCCCCAAGGGACCCCCGCCGTGGTTCCCACACCCTGGTCCCTCACCCCTCCCCTGAATGCCAATACTTAGATGCGTCAGGAGAGGGGGACCTGTGGGCTCCAGAGCGCCCAGAAGGAATTGGTTCTGGTCCGCTGGGGCCCACTAGGTTCATGTCTGCTGTCCTGCCGGCCCAGTCCGACCCTGCATTGCTTGGTTTTTCACGGGGTTGTCTGAGGCAAAACCTTCTGGGTGGTTCAACATTCTGAAAACCAGACAGAAATCCTCCAAATTGTGTCCAATGGATGCAATTACCCTGACATCCATGGTGTACTCAGTGTCGTCAGGGGCAAAGCCACTGACATATTCATGCCCACTCCTGTCCAGATTTATAATCTGCCAAAGGTGGCAACCCTATTTATATGGCAGGTAGCAGGTATAAGGGTTTTAGTTCTTTCACAGGAAGATAGGAGTCAAATACTATCCATGGCTCTACAGAATGAAAGGTTCTCAGATAATTTGCAGATAAAAAAGCTTACGTGTACAGTGGGGGCTGGGGGATGACGTTTGTATAGGTTGAATAAACCCCTGGACTGTGCTGATCTGGGAGAAATCTGGGAGATTTATCTTTAGGGAGGAAAGTGTTTTGCAGAGAAAGAGAAGAGTCAGAATAAGAGAGCGGTCTGGGAAGTAAAGTGGAGGAATAATAGGCTGATATTTCTCTGACACAAAGAAGCAGGAAGCCCAGGGGGTCCTCTCACCATAGAAACATGGACGGGCAAGAAATCCTTTGACAAACACTTGGCTATTGTGCATATAATAAGAAGGGGCATTGAAAGCGCTGTAACACTATATACTGTAAATAACCATAAACTTAAGCACATACAATCTATTTGTAATGATGAAATGAGAATGATCAAATAAACAGGCCTCTTAGTCCTGCACTAGGAAATATTTTCTGACTGTAAGTATTATAGGAATAGAACCACATGAGCCAAATCCATCCCTGACCCCGCCGGGGGTCCCCATACACGGGTATATAAGCTGCGAATTGGTCTTAAACCCCCCAAATATTATTTTGCCTAATGAAAGAAAACATAATTCTAAGCAACTTTACAATATCAATCTATAAAAAAATGATCAGTACTGTACTTTAAAAGTAATTTGGAAATGTAATTGCTACAGAAAGCAGCATTTGCTAAACTCCTGGTTGTTACTTTTTTTAACAATGTTGCAAGTGCCAGGCTCTTCCAGCAACACAGGTCTGTCAGTCTGCTGCCGTGTGTTACATTGTTTCAAACACCAGAGCCCCAATGGCAGGGAATAGAAAGGACAGGCAAACACTGCTTTTAATAGCAGCTTTATATACAAATAACTAATACACATTACAAATATGTAATGAATGTATATTGCAAAATTGCTTAGAATTAAGTTTCTTTTATTAGGCAAAAAATTATTTTTGGGGTTCACATGTCTTTAAGGACCCGGATCAGTAGTTTAAATCTTCCCATGTATGCCACCTGTGTCTGGGTTGGGGCAGCAGAACTAGCCAGTCATATTCAGCCATTAGTACATAAGCAGCTGCTCATTTGTCTTTAGACTGAATGCCCCCAACTGATGTTATTCTAAGGTATATTTATGATGTATAATGGTAAATGCTGAGGGTTATTACAATACCTGCCAAGGTATCCAAAAATAACGAAGAAATGCAGAATATTCCAAAAATACACTAATACCTAGGGTTGCCACCTGTCTGGTTTTGACCCAAACAGCCGGTTTTTAACGTCACACACATGCGCCCCTTTGTCTAGGTTTAAGACTCGGCAAAGGTGCCAACCCTACTAATAACCCCCCAAAACACTTGCGGTGTTCAACTCCCCCCACCAACTAATCTGCCCTAATTCTAATATAATATTCCTTATTGTAACACATTGTTTATTGCCATGTATTATCAGGAACCACATGTGCAAAAATATATCTATATATATTCATTTGGACAGTAATGGATGCATTATGTTACATCCCGCTATCATTCCCAGCTGCTACGCTGTCATCGTAAATGCATGAAATAGAGACTAAAGACAAAGGCAAGTTACATTTTAATGCACATGACATACAGAAGGAACCCTGGGAAGAAAAGCAAGTTTTACCCCTGGACTTTCACTTTTTCTTCTGCTCTGAATGCAAAGTAGGAGTGGGTATTTTTATTTAAAATGCAGTCACAACATGATATAAAATATTTAGTAACACAAAGGATGACCTTTGTTTAAATTTTTAGACTGTTGTGTGAATATTTATATATACCAGCTCAAGTTAAAGGAAAACAGCCTCATCTATGGTGCCTCTAATTCCCTGTAGGCCCAGACTCATTGGTGTAACTACAGAGGATGCAGACCCTGCGGCTGCTGGGGGGGCCAGACTGAAGGGTTTGCTTCTTCTTTAGTATAGATTTCCCTCTCCCCCAGCTGCTTTCCTACCTGAAAGTGGGCAGCAAACAGGGGATGCGAACAAAGTCCAAGTTCTTTTATCCACATCGGAGAATGCTAACAGGGACACTTTATTATTTTATTAACAATTATAGGGATATTCATTACCGGACACTTTATTATTTCATTAACAATCATTGGAGGATATTCACAGCTCTTTTGTATTACAGGTATGGGATCCGTTATCCAGAAGGCTCCGAATTATGGAAAGCCTGTCTCCCATAGACTTCATTTTAATCAAATAATTCAGATTTTTAAAAATGATTTCCTTTTCCTCTATAAAAATAAAACAGTTCCTTGTATTTGATCCCAACAAAGACATAACTAATCCTTATTGGATGCAAAACAATCCTATTGGGTTTAATTTATGTTTTATTGATTTTTTTAGTAGACGTAAGGTATGGAGATCTAAATTACAGAAAGACTCCTTATCCGGAAAACCCTTGGTCCCAAGCATTCTGGATAACGGGTCCTATACCTGTATAACATATATATATATATCTTATAATACAAAAGAACTGTGAATATCCTCTAATGATTGTTAATAAAATAATAAAGTGTATTATAATATTTCAATGGAGGGATATTCATTTATTCAGCATTGTCAAGGCTGTAGCAATAAACATCATCTTGATAAAAATCTGTGCATATGAACTATATACAAGTTCTACAGGGAAAGGTGCCTTGTTTCACAGAAGAAATGTAACGTTGGGAAAGAAATATAATTTGGGACATGACTGCTGTGTAGCAACATGGAGGAACGTTTGAGAGCAGGTTGTTTATCTCGGCTCAGTATGTACTTTACATCTTATTACTACCAGCGGGGAAAGCTTGACTACAGAGGAAAAATATTATAGAGTTGAATAAATTATTTTATCTTGAAACTTTCCAAGTGTGTAATGAGTTGAGTACATTAAAGAAAGTGCGCCAGCGCTAGAGGGGACCCAGGCTGCTTAATATTCCCCTCTGGATCCGGCGCTGACATGTACAAATGTCATTAAAACAGCCCTGACATCAAAGTCTGGCAGGAGGGTCTCTTTTAAATCGCAGTTTCACTGCGTCAAAGCAAATAGGCTGAGACCTCTTTTTACACTACAGCAGGAAAGTAAAACAAAAATCCTGCTCAAAATTGGGGCACCCATTGCTTAATACAGCCCATGGATTTCTCCCTGGCAGCTAGTGTTGCTAGGCAACCTAGCAGGATGCATATATTTTTCACAGCATTTGCATTGCTTCTTTCATGCTATAATGAGCTAATGATGGCAAGGGCTCTGGACACTGCGGTCTCCACTGGATAGGAAGGTGTCAGAGAAATAAATTACTATCGGATTTATTTAACACTTTCATATACGGCAGTGGAACTGACTAGATCACTTATAGAAATACATGTGCTACTGCCTATCCTTTATACAGAGTCACAAGGGGAGCCAAAACCTGCCCCGGGCTATTAAGTGACCAACATACAGAGAAAAAAGACTACACTTGGTAGGTATAAAAATACAGGCATTGGATCTATTATCCAGAATGCTTGGGACCTGGGGTTTTCTGGATAAGGGATCTTTCCATAATTTAGATCACTAGACCGTAGAGGGGTGGTTCCACCTTTATGTTAACTTTTAGTATGTTACAAAATGACTTATTCTAAGCAACATTGCAATTGGTCTTTATTATTTATTTGTTATAGTTTTTGAATTATTTGCCTTCTTCTTCCAATTCTTTGCAGTTTTTAAATGGCGGTCACTGACCCCAGCAATCAGAAAACTATTGCTCTGTGAGGCTACAGTTTTATTGTTATTTTTACTTTGTATAACTTTCTTTTCTATTCATTCCCTCTCCTATTCATATAACAGTCTCTCATCCAAACCACTCCATGGTTGCTAAGGTAACTTGGACCCTAGCAACTAAATAACTACTGAGACTCCAGACTGGAGAGCTCCTGAACTGAAAACGAAATAACTAAAAAACTACAAGTAATAAAAAATGAAGACCAATGGCAAATTGTCTAGGTATTACTTTCTACATCATACTAAAAGTTAACTCAAAGGTGAACAACCCCTTTAAATCTGCTAAAAATAATTTAAATATTAATAAGACCCAATAGGATTGGTTTGTTTCCAATAAGGATTGATGATATCTTAGTTGGGATCAAGTACAAGGTACTGTTTTATTATTACAGAGAAAAGGGAATCATTTAACCATTAAATAAACCCAATAGGGCTGTTCTGCCCCCAATAAGGGGTAATTATATCTTAGTTGGGATCAAGTACAGGTACTGTTTTATTATTACAGAGAAAAGGGAATCATTTAACCATTAAATAAACCCAATAGGGCTGTTCTGCCCCCAATAAGGGGTAATTATATCTTAGTTGGGATCAAGTACAGGTACTGTTTTATTATTACAGAGAAAAGGGAATCATTTAACCATTAAATAAACCCAATAGGGCTGTTCTGCCCCCAATAAGGGGTAATTATATCTTAGTTGGGATCAAGTACAGGTACTGTTTTATTATTACAGAGAAAAGGGAATCATTTTAAAATATTGGAATTATTTGCTGAAAATTGACTCTATGGGAGATGGCCTTCCCCTAATTCAGAGCTTTCTGGATAATGGGTTTCCAAATAACAGATCCTATATATATATATATATATATATATATATATATATATATATATATATATATATATATATGTGTGTGTGTGTGTGCATAAGTTTATTTTAACTTAAAGAATTACAGCAGATCCCTGTTTTCATGTTTTACTTTAGAAAACATAAAGCTTTGCCCACTACCCAGGGGTCCTGCAACCCCATGACAAGGAGAAATGATACGTCTGATACCGACCCCCTTCTTCAGGTCTCAGTCACCCATCTCCCACTGTGCTTTGGGCATGGCCCTACTATCACTAGTAGTGTCTCCAGAGCATTCTGGGAGATGACCTGCCGTTTTGTTATTGCTCTGCTCTGGCTATGTGCTTAGATGATCCCAGGTAACCCTTTCTACCAAAGGTAATTGTGAGCAGGAGGGATAATGTGGGCCTGTCATGTGTACATAGCTACCATTATACCACTCTTTCTTTTGTACTCTGCCTTATTCCTGATATATATTTGTGTGTATGCTAACTTCTGTTAACAAACACGGTATGTAAAAAAGGACTAAACCCTAAGCATGAATATACACCTGTTATCCAGAATGCTCAGGACCGGGGGTTTTCCGGATAAGGGATGTTTCTGTAATTTGGATCTCCATAACGTAAGTCTGCTAAAAATCATTTAAATATTGAATAAACCCAATAGGCTTGTTTTGCCTCCAATAAGGATTAATTATATCTTAGCTGGGATCAAGTACAAGCTACTGCTTTCTAATTACAGAGAAAGAGTAAATCATTTAATGATTTTAATTTATAATGTAGCCTATGGGAGATGGCCTTTCTGTAATTCGTAATTTTCTGGATAATGGGTTTCCAGATAAGAGATCCCATACCTGTACTGAACTTACTGCACCAACCTAAAGATTCCACATCTCTATAGTAGTAATGATCCAGGCTTTCAAATTTGTGACAGGAGCTCCCAATCTTGGATTCTGTTAGGTATATCTGTGGTACTGCACATGCTCAGTGTGCCCTGGGCAGCTGTTGGGAAGCTACATTTAGGGGTTGTCACAAATTATCAAACAGACCTGTCATATAAGCTGATTGTACAGGGCTGATTACATTCTCATGCTAATTGCACTTGTTCCAGAGTTGTCTTGTACTAATAATCTGAATTATTTTCTCTTACTATTACTGAATTATTTACTCAGCCTATATTGTGACATGTATATTCAACTTTAGTGGCACATATATTGCCTTGGGCTGGCACAGAAGCCCAAAACATAATGTGCAGCATTTCTACACTACTTTGTAAGCTTTAGTTCTCTTTTAAAATCTAGTATTGGCTAGATAAAGATACTGAGGTCTCTCCCTACCATGCCAGCCAAACAATTAGGCAACTGACTCTTTCCTAGTATTTTATACAGAGCTAAATAAAATACTAAACAGTGCATGTTTTATCTAATAAAAGAATATTTATAAAAGAAATGGCCATAAAAGAAATAGCCAGTGGGCTAATGTGGGGCAACACTGGTACCTAATGCCAACCCTGTATTCACAGAATGGTATGCACTTTTTCTAACATGTATCATTGATTGTAAAATAAAGAAATCCAAAAGACAAGATGGTTATTTAAACTCTATTCTATGAGAACTCTCTTGCAACTGCAATTTTTCACATTTTGTTTATGTTCATATTCTTACGCTCTGATTGGCTACAGATTGTCTAGCTGTGTCAAACTTACTGACATTGAAACTTAATAAGTCCTTACATTAGACAGGCACCCTCCTTTAGCGCAGAAAGATTAGTACTGTTGGACGGAGCAAGCCAGGACTACTTTTCAATAAAAAATATATATTCTTTATTTCTTGCTTCCATTAAAAACATGTTGAAAAACTACACCCCCAGCTTAAACTCTCCTTTAGCTTAAGAACTCTTAATTTCAATTAATGCATTAATACCTCCACTGATTATATAAAGGGTTACTGCAGAACACCAATAATGTTCACAGTACTGCAAATAAATAAATGTAATATATATACTGTATGCTTCTATAATAGGTGGGGACAGGAGACTAGACAACACGTATTTTTGGCAATAACAGAGGATAAACAGCAAAACAAATTTAGTGTGATGAGTCTAGCTGTTTGAGGGGAGGCAAGAAGGGAAAAATATATTTCCTTATGTGATTCTTACATTAAAAGTTATATATTTGAAACAATAATGCCATATTATGCATTCAAACTATATTAACCATTCAGATATCTCTGTTACACATACTGATGCACAAGCCCCTCAATCAACAAGCAGAGAACAAATACAGGAGAAGAGAAGGATAGCATATTGTGGATTATAAAATGGCAAATTGGACTCTCAATTAAACAAACACATTATTAGACCATAAATGTTGGCCTCGTAGATTTTTGAAATAAGAAGCTGCAAATGCCTTTGTTCTTAGAATTTTCTTTGAAGTGCAGGCGCCCTGCTGTTATGGCTCTTCATTTGACTGCCTAAGAACAGCGAGGGAAATAGGGATGGCAAGTTGTTAATGGTTACAGAAAGATGAGTTGCTAAGGGAAACACAGATGAATGGTCAAAAAGTCTCCATTCCCCTAGCAACTTGTAACTTATCCATCAAGATATATTCCAAAGTTTTTATACTAAAGGGGTTATGTAATAAAAGGCACTAAGTTTGCCCATAAGCAGTAACCCAAAGCAACCAATCAGCAGGTAGAATTATTGGTCACCTATTTTAAAGCAAACATCTTATTGGTTGCTATGTGTTACTGTTACTGGGCAAACATATGTAAGATTGCCTTAGCTATATCCTTTATAACATATTGATTTTGTGTTTTTTCACAGCTGACACTTTTCTAGGTAAGGATTCTTCAATTGTGGTCCCTTTTTTGGGTAAAACAGTTACCTTGAGATTTCAAAGGTTTATGTTCAAAATGTCTGCTCTAAGTTACAACTCTATAGGCCATTTAAACTGGTACCTTATATTTGTTATAGACATTGGAATCATTTAGACATATTTTTACTGTCGACTCAAGTGTATTCTGTGTGGACAAAGTTGCTACAAAAAAAGTTGCTGCAAAAAATACATTCATAAACCCAATGTATTTTGCTAAAAAAAATTGCAATCACATGTATTTTGCAAATTTTCGCCCTTTCACATATTTTCCTGCCACTTCGCAAATTTTCCCATGGTTTCACAATTTTTTTTCAAAGCGCCGAAACAGGACATATTGCCCCCCCCCCAGGCAATATATTTGAGACTACCAAAATGGCTACATCATTCTAGTGCTATATTTTATGGTCACACTCCATACTTTTATGGCAGATTTGGTTCTACCTTGTTCTACAAGTGATCTCAATGTAGGCTTTGGTCCTACAAGTAACTAACAATTTAGATTAATTAACTAGAAGTTAAAAAGTTAAGAGATGAGCAAAGCAGCTTGTAAATGCATTCTACTTATGTCCTTGGGTACAAACAGTTTTAGCTTTATTATTTTATCTCTGAATGTGGGGAGAAAAAAGCAACATGCTCATGCCTTGGGCGGATAGATGCACTGGAGCATTTTTTAATGGTTACAAAGAGAATGTCTGAATAAAAGTGGCGCTGTGCTTAGATCTGAAGCCTTCTTCATGGTCATGGCTCTCAGCGGGTACAAGCAAAAAAAATGGAACACGTCTGTTTCCAACTGGGTTGTCTCTAGAACATTCTCATAAGCCACATTATAGCTGACTTCAAACAAATTCTCTTAGATGCTCAGTAGGTCACTTGGTGTTTGAGGGTAAGTTTATCTAAAACTAAAAACCATATACTTCTGGTAATTTTGGATGTGACGCTACCTATTATGTTTGGCTGCTCCATTTGATTTTAAAGAATCAAAGTAGACCAGAATACAGCAAATCAATTAATACATTCCTTTAACAATCCCAGCCCTATATTAATAATATCATGTTTTTTATTGTCTAATGACTTTTTCCCAAATTCAAACACATATTGTGAGATATTCCAATTAGTCACAGGATGGTGAGACCCACAACATTGACCTTTATGAGTCACACTGTTTTTTTCACAGCTGGAATCTTGGGGTTCATGGAATAATACAATTAACAGAGAGGGCTTTCCATTTTGATATGAATTGGTGTTCATCCCAGTATTGAACATCCAAATCCTACAAACTATTCCATGTTTGTACATAATAAATACATAAAAGTTTCCCTAGCCTTTATTTTCTGATAAAATCGAACATTTCCTTAAAAAAGGGGGAACATTTAACATCATTATTTTTTTCTGAGAGTCAATGATAGGGATTGCTCTGTGAAAAAATGTATTCATGTGTCCAAAGTGTCCGACTACTGCACAAAGTAGTCAAAAGCAAATAATCTAATGAACTGACATATTCATCTGCTTTGTGTCAACTGATTAAACACTTTCCTGACTGAAGAAAAACTAATAATTACTCTGAGAAAATTCTTTTTCCTGTGGATCCTTTGCTTAGTACTATGCAAGAAGGCATTATTGGTCTCCAAAGATCAGTACTAGTTTCCGATTATGGACCTGGGAATGGAAAATACAAAAGGAATTTTTTCCTGAGACAGAACATTTTCACCATTTGTCCACTGGAATGCAGGCTACTCGTGCTAACATTGCTGATCCTACAATCACTATTTCCTTCACATGAACATCTACAGCATTAGTTAATTGTGTGTTATTTTCGAAGATAAGTGGCTATTGAACTATTTCAATGATTGCCAGGAGTAGTTTTCCAAGATTACAAGGAATCGTACATCTCAGTTGTTCAGAGTCTTTTTATCATTTGGGCCTAAGGACATCATTGACCTAATCACTCCAACATAAGGTCATATTCTCTTTGTCTAGGCCTGTCTTCTCCACTCATCCAAGGTCAGCACTCCTCTCTCCACTCATCCAAGGTCAGCACTCCTCTCTCCACTCATCCAAAGTCCATACTTTTATCCTTTGTTGATATATACACAAGATCATATCCCCACACTTACACTTGTTGGACCTATTGCTTTTAAATTAGCATTCTCTTATACAAAAGATAAATATTTAATTTGTTATTTAATCAAAACGTTTTGCAAGCTCTCTTGGTTAAATCTTATGTATTATGCATTTTAGTGGTTTAGTGGTTTAGTGGTTTAGTGGTTTACTTTTTTAAAGATTTTGTGAGAAAAAGTGAAAAGTAGATGTGAAGTAAATCAGTACCTCCATACAAACAGACTTGCACACAAAAATACACACATTCTTACACAAAACAGTAAGATCCAACTATAACTGACAAAACTATAACATACAATTTTCCCACAGTTAAGGAGGCCATAAATAGACTGGTAAAAGTTGCAGCCTTGACTGAGGCAGCAAATTATTGGCATGTCTGGATTCTGCTCTACCGTTCTGTTGGGCATATTAGAAAATCCCATTAGGCACGGTTTGAGTGTGCTTGGCCACTACAAATTAATGCAAAATTGCAAATCAGTTCACAAACTGCAACAAACTTGAGACTGTGAGACTTGCGAGGCAGTTTATGGCCTATATATCAATTTGTGAAACGTTCCATTCCAGTCCAGTACATACAAATGGATTTATCCAGCTCTGATCATAGTCTCTGGATCTCTTCTACTTGTGACACACAATGACCTCCACATGACTGCCTTCCACAAGGTGGAATAAGCAATTCTAAGGACCCTAATGCACTTCAGGGGCAGATAAATCCAAGTACCCAAAGCCAGAAATTCATTAATAGGCATAGTTAGACTGATACTGACCTGCCTGAATTTCTCTGTTCCTGGTGTGCATTTGTGCCTATTTTGCATATATCTGCCCAACCTTTATGGACACAATTCTATGGACAGATAATTTGAGCTGCTTACCTATCTTTTTGGTGCATCTATGAGGCCCTGGCAGACCTGAAAGTGAAACTTTTGTACTTTCAAAGGACAAATTAGCCTTATGGACAGTGCAAAAATACATTGACACTTTTATGGATCATGCCACACTATTTTTCTTTTTGCCCAGTGTGAAGTGTAATTTAGGGGATAAAATATGGATATTACTGGTCTAATATTTCTACTAACTGCAAACTGGGACCTGCCTGTGGTTCATTTCATACAAAGCATCTTTTTTGACTCCAAGATGCTCCTAAAATTACAGGGATACTGTCATGATTGTACTTTTTATTTCTAAATTACACTGTTTACATCGCAAATGTAATTCACTCTGCCATTTAAAATTTTATTTTGAACCAACAAATGTATTATTTAAGCTGTAATATTGGTGTGGAGGCACCATCTCAGTGCATTGTGCCTGAGTCTGAGCTTTCAGAAGGAGCCAGTGCTACACATTAGAACTGCTTTCAGGTATCCTATTGTTTCTCCTACTCCCATGTTACTTGAGGAGACCCAAGCCAGACTTGGATTTCTTACTGTTGAGTGCTATTCTGATACCTACTGGGAACTGCTATCTTGCTCCCTTCCTATTAGTTTGCTGATCGGCTTCTGGGAGGGGGGGGGTATCACTCCAACTTGCAGCGCAGCAGTAAAGTGTGACTGAAGTTTATCAGAGTGCAGGTCACATGACAGTGCCACCCTGGGAAATGAAGAATATGGCTAGCCCCGTGTGACACTTCAAAATTAAATATAACAAAATCTGTTTACGCTTTTAAAAAGTATAAAAGGAATTTCAAAGCTAATGCCTGTGGCTTATAATAAACAAATCAAATTTTCTTAGTACTGAGCTACTGCTTGTGTGGAATAGTATAGTGTGCCAAATACCTTCCTAGCTCCAAGCTTCTACCCCTGGTGAACACCATACTAGTTATCTTTCCTGCTTTCTGGTTTGGTTCCAACCAAACTCTTCATCTCGTGCCATTTACCAAATACTAGTTAGAAGATGGATATTAATTAAGCTTGGTTACGCAAATATTGCTAAAACGCTTATTTTGATCACCACTTCTACCTTAAAAGTACATTCAATTCTGTATAGAAAATGATGCTGTACCGCACAGTTATATATGAAAAAGTACAATATCTTGAGTAAAGATGACTTATGTGATATGTTGCTTTTTGGAATCCCGGAAAGTAGTTGAAAAGCTGTGGCAAGCTAGGTTTTTAGCGTGGAAATCAGTCAACAACTATGACGTACCATGGTTTGATTCCCACTGATGGACTCTGGTCTTTTTTTTAACCCTATGTAACTATGTAACTGACACCACCAGTCAGGCACTGTATTCATTCCATGGCTTTACTGCATGCAAGTGGGCATAAGGATGTGAATAGTGTGCCACAGCCAACAGCTGACACTCATTTCCAGTCTTGATTTGCCATTTAGCCAGATATATTTGATGTAGCTACCTCTGGCCAGGCACTAGTCACATCTCTTCCAGCTTTAGGCATCTGAGGTGGTAAGGAACGACGAGCCCCAGTAATGTGAATGCTAGCATTGGAGAATGCTCTTGAAGGTTGTTAGATGCAGTCACAGAGAGGCACCGCGGGGCACTTAGAGACACTTGGAGGTGCTTAAGTGCTTCCCAATTATACTACGATACAGAACTTTTTTCATATTTAAACATTTGAAGAAGTGCCATTACAGAACTGAGATGTGTAATGAGATCTTTTTCAACTACTGTATTCTGAACTGTCATTATTTACAAAGGTGATGGGAGATTGATAAATAATTTAAGCCATCCTTTTTCTCTCCAACACAATACAATTGTCTGACTGACAGAAGTGTGACAGGATGGGAAGCATTGGACTGGCACTCAGCTGAGCAGCATAGATACATGAGCACTTGCAATGTACCTTTACTTATAATAAGACAAATAAAATAAAAGTGTACCCTCTGTTTCCTCAGGCTCCCTGGGCTGGTTGGCGACGGACTTGGCGATTTTCCAGAGCGAGGGGTAGACAGCTGACTCCCTGGGGTCCCATTGACTGGGGAACAAAACAAGAAACCAAATAGATAAATCACTTTTGATGTCTAAAATACATAAATAAATACATACTATTTTGCTAGTCATGGTACCAGCAGCAGCATTTAGCCATGATACCCTGCATGCACATTAAACTACAACCAGAAACATCTTTTGCATTATGGGAGTTGTTGTTTAACATCTGAATGCCCATTGGCAGTGCTTATGATCAAACAGCGTTTACCTTATATTGCTTTATTACAGAAAATATTGATTTTTTTTTTTATTAAGAAAAATATGAACTTGTTCCTGTAGGGATCTTTTTAACTTATCCCGAAACCTGTTATCCAGAACGCTCCAAAGTACGTAAAGGTCATCTCCCATAGACTCCATTTAAAGCAAATAATTTTAATTTTTAAAAATGTTCCTTTTTCTCAGTACAGGTATGAGATCTGTTATCTGGAAATCCATTTCCCAAAAAGCATAGACTACCATAGACATAAAATACCATAGACTACATTATAAACAAATAATTCTAATTTTTTTAAATGATTTACATTGTCTCTGTAATAATAAAACAGTAGCTTGTACTTGATGGTAACTAAGCTAAATGGCAGCAAAATAGTCCTCTTAGGTTTATTTCATGTTAAATGATTTTTAAGTAGACCTATGGTATTGTGATCCAATTATGGAAAGACCCCTTATCCAGAAAACTCCAGGTCCTGAGCATTCTGGATAACAGGTCTCATACCTGTAGCTTGCACTTGATGGTAACTAAGCTACATGAATCTGTGCTGGTAGCAATGCAATACTATTGGGTTTATGCAATGTTTTTTATTTAGCAGGCTTAAGTCTTTTACAAATTATAGAAAGATCTCTTATCCAGAAAACTCTGGGTCCACAGCATCCCATATCTGTATAGCGATTACCTTCAGAGCACAGTTATGCAAACAGCAACATTCATTACAGGAAAAGCCAGAGACACAAGCATACTGTATTAATAACAAACATGTTACTGGTAAGTATCCACAAGCGCATCTGTCCTGCAGGGCTCACAATCTAATCCTAGTGAAAATACATAAAGAAAGTAGCGGTACAAGAGCTCTGAGAGTTTTCTAGTGCAGTGGATAATTACAATTATAATAGCTGGAAGACACAAGCCTTTTATTGATGTTGCAGACATACAAAACTAACACCCAAAGATGCTTTGCAATTCCTGACCCCCTACAGTAATAATATTGGGTACCAGCCGGATTGTCGGAGTGCAAACAAACAGTTGTGATGGGCAACTGACAGTCTCCTAATTGGTATCGACCACCTACGGAACACGTGCAGAGGAAAACGTTACATGCCGCTCAGTTGATCCCAACATAACAAAGGCAGCGCCGAATCTCATTAGTGCTCAGACTGAATCCGACGGAACCAAATCTGCTTCAGGGTTAACTGTATAGGAAATAAGGCAGGACTTACCTTCTATAAGTTCTAACATGGATGAGGTTTTGGTGATTACACAGGTAATAATAGGAAAACAATCAGTACTGCTTTGTGATTATATAGGTCTGAGCCCAGAGCAGTGATGAGAATGCTTGGGAAGCAGCCCGTTTCACACGGAGAGCTGAGTGAGAAGCTGGATTCATAAGCAGATGTCTTTTATGCGTAAGTTTGACGTCTTTCCCAACAGCAGTGGGAGGTGCAGGTGCTGTCTGAGGGCTACATCCGAGGTGCCACTTCAGCAACACACTGCTCTCATGTAGGAGCCCCCCAAACAAACATATTGCACCCCAAAGCCTCTGGAACTTAGTAAGCCACGTGATGAATCATAATTGGGCTCTCTGGGGAGGGCGAATGTTCTGTGACTCACCGGTAAACAAGGGGAAGGCAATAACCATAAAGAGCCACCGGTAACGGCTGCAACAACCACAGCCAAACCCTGCAGAGGCGTCTCACTGTTTTAAAGGAACATTTAACTGAATACTATAACAGTTCTGATGAGGACACAGGTTCTGGAAGCTAATATATATATATATATATAATAGAAAGAGTGCCGCACACATAGGGACTTGATACAAAAGAAAAAGTGGTTTTATTGAAAAAATTCCAACGTTTCGAGCACAGTCTGTGCTCTTCCTTAGGGACAAACCACATATATATATATATATATATAATCAAACACAACCAGCACCAAGGGTCTTGTGGTTCAAATAAACATTAGTGTATTATAATTGCATGTACAACCGACGTTTCGGTCCCTTTTTGATTCGGTATCTATACATATATATTAAAGGGGAACTACACCCAAGCACAACTTAAGCAATAGACATTAATTCAAAAATATGCAGCCTTTTTATGATTTTTAATGTAATAATATGGTTTGGAGCAGTTCCCTAACCCTGGCCCCCTGTTCCCCTGCTGATCTGGCTGGCTACTCTGAGACTCAAAAATATGTCAGTAGTCGACTGTCCTCAGCCTGCCTTCAGCCTGCATCCTCCCAATCCCACAATCCCCTGCGCACGTGATCAATAAGGAACTTCACAGAGCAATGCATTGTGGGTTATGTAGTTCTTGCATGCTGTCTGATAGATATGGAGAAGTTGTTACAATTTGTAACATCTGTGTTTTAGTCCCTCCTCCCCTGCCATGATTTCAAATGAAGCAGAATAAGAAGAACTGTTTTGCAGCTGGATTTCAGCATATAAAATGGTATTTCCTTTGATGGAACCAATTACAGTATACACATAAGTATATTAGGGGTTTGTGTTGTGTGGGGCTCCCCCTTCCCCTTAAATAATAGTTGTAGTTTGGATAAGGCATTGTTTATGGAGGAGAGAATTTTTAATTAAAACAAGACACAATTAAAGTGGACCTGTCACCAAAATAAATAATTCCAAATCCTTTTCTCTCATATTAGTTGAGCAAAATATACTTTACTTACACTATATAAATTATTTACATTTTGTTTCCTTTAGTCTTGGAATTCACAATTACGGCAAGCAGGCAGGCGCCACATTGTGGGCACTGTTACTAAGGCAGGTTATTATCACCCCCAAATCTGGTGTATGTGCCAGAATGGGGGACTGTATGCCTGTGCACAGGGTACAGGATTATAGACTGCAAGAGGGGAGGGGAATGGGAGTAGTGCAGTGGCATCTAGGAAGTGCTGAAATGGAAAGTAAAGGTAATTGACTGCCCCGCCTCTATGCCTGCAGCAATATATGACTGGCAGCTCAAATTTTAAATACGTTTATAACAGGTATGGATGTTTTAATAAAAAAAAGAATTTAAGTTAATGTTTAATTTGGATAGGACTTTAATTATACAGCTTTTTATGGGTGAGTGACAGGTCCCCTTTAAGAGACGCAGTAACAAGTGCAATTTTGAGCACAATCGCAATATTTTTTTTCTCACTGCAATACTGCGTCTGGTTCTTTGAATTGGAAGCAACAGAATGTGTGCTTTGTCGCAAGTCGGATGCAGTTGTGCTGAATAAGTCTAGCTTTACAGCATATTAATTACACCTGTGTCCAATTCTTTAGTGTGCTGTACCTATTGACGCAATGAGGGCAATGTTTCCTCTGATTTCTTCTTAGTTGTGTGCACAAAAAAAAAATATTTTTTTTTGTACTTTGTGCCCTCCACAATTTATTGTGTGCATTAGTCTTAAAATGTGTGTGCAGACAAACTACTGCAAAGCTTACAGAGAATAGTGGCTGAGGGTACCCTGGAACTACCTCCTAGTCACCTCTGATGTTTGGTGTGTGAATGACTTCTGCATCCGATTCTTTAGACACAAGTGTGCTGCGCCTATTGATGAAGGGGGCAGAGGGAACTCTAGAGCTACTGCCTGGTCAGGAGGTGGTAGTAGCTCCAGGGTTCCCCTGCATCAATTGCCGCAGCAGTGTCTTTTGGAATGGAAGGCAGGAAGGGCTGAACAGTGCAGGGCAAAATTATAGGAAGTACGGGGAGAAAATTTTGACGCATAAAAGTGGTTTTAGGTGGAAAAGTACTAAGCAATAATTGCAGTTGCACAGTGCTGCCTTCATAAACCATGAAGCCCTATATTTCTATGTAGCCCATATCTGACTGTGTGCTTGTGGCACTTGGCACTATAAAGGAGCCCTGAGCTGTTGCTCTGTCTAAGGGGCAGTTAGTGTAAAATTTGACATGCTAATAGGCTCAGGCCAAGTGTTGGACTGCAAAGATAGGGCTGCCCCAAAAAGCGTGAAAGCTTGAAAACTACTGCTGTAAGGTATTGCTTAGCTGTATATCCATGACTTGGAGCAGTGCTAAATGTGGCACTAAGGTTAATACAGTATATTTATGTGTGTGTTTGTATAGTGCATTACAATTACATGTAACTATGGCAGTAACCTTCTGGAATGACAGTTTATTATGTGAGTCAGATGTCATTAGCACAGCATTTGCAAGACTGAAATTACTGCTTTATGTAAAAGTCAAGCTACAGATAATGTGATTCTTAGAACTAGTAAACTGCTGGTGTAAAATCTCATACATATCTGCAGGGAATGTAGTATATGTGGTTCTTGGTATAGTCAGTCAATAAATGTGACCTTTGCCTGAAAAGAATATTTTACCGGCAAAGGATCATGTTATTTTCCTAAAGGTCCAGTTCTGCTATTCATCATACAGCCACAGTATCTATTCCTAGTATTATTCCTAGTGTACTAATGTCTGATGTTCCTTTGCCTAGGAAAGCGATCAGAATCCTCAGGTGACCTATCCCATCTCTTTCCATTTTCGATGCAACTTGCAGTCTGTTTTCCTTATCAAAGTCACACATTAAAGTCAATTTAAATAGAAAACATTATGCTTTCTATTCTATTCTACTTCTATTTCTTTCTAATAGAGACATTACTACTTAATGCATTATTTTTTCGTTTTTATCACTCTTTGAACTAGCATTTGAACATAGAGATTCCTGGAGTCTCCCATGGCTGTTAATCCACACTCTCCTCTGTAATCACCTTAGATCAGGGGTAGGGAACCTATGGCTCGGGAGCCAAATGTGGCTCTTTTGATGGCTGCATCTGGCTCGCTGCCAAATCTTTAATAAAAAAAATAAAATAACGGGGGGCGTGTCCTGCGCTCGGCAGATAGAAGACGTGTTCTACGCTCTCCTCCGCATCGCATCCACATCCGGCATCCTTGGCACCCACCCTACCTTGCCCCGAAGCATCCGCGGCCAAACATACTGTTTGGCTCTCACGGAATTAATTTTAAAATATGTGGTGTTTATGGCTCTCTCAGTCAAAAAGGTTCCTGACCCCTGGGTTAAATGATTCCCTTTTCTCTGTAATAATAAAACAGTACCTGTACTTGATCCCAACTAAAATATAAATAATCCTTATTGGGGCAGAACAGTCCTATTGGGTTTATTTAATGGTTAAATTATTCCCTTTTCTCTGTAATAATAAAACAGTACCTGTACTTGATCCCAACTAAGATATAATTACCCCTTATTGGGGGCAGAACAGCCCTATTGGGTTTATTTAATGGTTAAATGATTCCCTTTTCTCTGTAATAATAAAACAGTACCTGTACTTGATCCCAACTAAGATATAATTACCCTTTATTGGGGGCAGAACAGTCCTATTGGGTTTATTTCATGGTTAAATGATTCCCTTTTCCCTGTAATAATAAAACAGTACCTGTACTTGATCCCAACTAAGATATAATTACCCCTTATTGGGGGCAGAACAGCCCTATTGGGTTTATTTAATGGTTAAATGATCCCCTTTTCTCTGTAATAATAAAACAGTACCTGTACTTGATCCCAACTAAGATATAATTACCCTTTATTGGGGGCAGAACAGTCCTATTGGGTTTATTTCATGGTTAAATGATTCCCTTTTCCCTGTAATAATAAAACAGTACCTGTACTTGATCCCAACTAAGATATAATTACCCCTTATTGGGGGCAGAACAGCCCTATTGGGTTTATTTCATGGTTAAATTATTCCCTTTTCTCTGTAATAATAAAACAGTACCTGTACTTGATCCCAACTAAGATATAATTACCCCTTATTGGGGGCAGAACAGCCCTATTGGGTTTATTTAATGGTTAAATGATTCCCTTTTCTCTGTAATAATAAAACAGTACCTGTACTTGATCCCAACTAAGATATAATTAATCCTTACTGGATGTAAAATAATCCTATTGGGTTTAATGTTTTTTGATTTCTTAGTAGACTTAAGGTATGAAGATCCAAATTACGGAAAGACCCCTTATCCAGAATACCATTGGTCCCGAGCATTCTAGATAACGGGTCCCATACCTCTATACATTTTTGTTAAAAGTAAAATTTTTCGTTTTAGCAGCAGTGTCCCCTCTTTAATCCCTTCACTGACACTCGCCCCAGCTTATCTGTGCCCCCCCATAGCAGAACTACAGAGCTGCCTGACAGCATTGCCCCCCCCCCCCATAACTTTAGCTGTGCCCCTTCTGTTCCCAGCAGCCCCTTGGGGATCAGCAAGCAGCACATACACACTGGCACCCAAACTGGGATATTGGGGTACTGGGAATTCAAATCAGGGGCCGTGACTGATAATGAATAAAGCACCGGTACCTTATTCCCAGCCTGGGGCCCACACTTACTGTTCCTCTTCCCCTCAGATTAAGTCCCGGTACAGCTGCGCAGTGATTGGATGGGCTGCAGGGTGAATGCTTCCAGTCTATCCAATCAGTTTTCAGCTGTACCGGGACTTAAATACTGAGAGCTGATTCGACTTCATGTTCCCTCAGTTTATCATTTTAGCCTTCAGGATTGGAAATACAGTAATTAGTGCAGAGTTTGCTCCCACACAAACCAACCAGCTTCCAGTCACAAACAGTAAACAAACAAGCTCCCACTTTGTAAAACTCGACACCCCATAAAATATCAAGGGGAATTAAGGGGGACAAAAGTGGATGGAGAGGTTCAGGGGGTGTAGGGACCCGCGGGTAGGGCTGGTATTTTACAGTAAAACATGTTGCTTGATGCCAATGTTATTAATAGGGAAAAACATAAACATATAGGAAGGCCCTACCTGTGGGGTTAACAGTTTCTATGGATGTGAATCCCCTACAAGTGCTATTCCCCTAGTTGCTGGGCAGAAGCCCCTGAATCTCAGTCACTCTATGGGCAACTTTAGCCCCCAAACAAAAAATGTACCCTCCACCCATGCACAGCAGACTGGGGCAGGGCAGCTGGGTACAGGGTACAGGCACCAAGGGGTTAAAGAAGTTTATGGCCAAAGTCGTGTTGGGCAGGCAGCTTCCAGTAACAGGGAATAGGGGGGGCTGTAAGTGCCACAGACAGTCACTATTTATTGGGCTGGGGGGGCTGTTTGTGCCTCTGGGTACTGGGAATGCCAGGGGGGCTGTAAGGTGCCACAGACAGTCACTATTTATTGGGCTGGGGGGGGCTGTTTGTGCCTCTGGGTACTGGGAATGCCAGGGGGGCTGTAAGGTGCCACAGACAGTCACTATTTATTGGGCTGGGAGGGCTGTTTGTGCCTCTGGATACTGGGAATGCCAGGGGGGCTGTAAGGTGCCACAGACAGTCACTATTTATTGGGCTGGGGGGGCTGTTTGTTCCTCTGGGTACTGGGAATGCCAGGGGGGCTGTAAGGTGCCACAGACAGTCACTATTTATTGGGCTGGGGGGGGGCTGTTTGTGCCTCTGGGTACTGGGAATGCCAGGGGGGCTGTAAGGTGCCACAGACAGTCACTATTTATTGGGCTGGGGGGGGCTGTTTGTGCCTCTGGGTACTGGGAATGCCATTGTCCCTGCGCTGTAGCTCAGCTCACCTATCAATTGGCTTCTTATTGCCAGTGATAAGAAAGGGATTTTTCCTGTGACAGTTGCTTCCAGCTGCCATAGACACTGTGACAGGGACAATTTAATAGCCGGCATCATAAATCATGAGCTGCCCTTGAAAATGCAAAAAAAAAGAGGATTTGTGGGGAAATGTAAATGTAGCCAGTAATTAAAAGGACAGCAATGTTTTGCCATTTCTAGACGCCATCATTGCTGGGACATTATGAGGTTAAGTGACTCTGTCCAGGGTCACAAGGTAAGGGGCCCAGTGGGGCCGGTGGTGCCTTACAATTGCTGGGGTATGAGTCAGATTCCCCCGCCCCAGGGTCTCTGCTTAATTTGCAGAGCTCCCAGGCGGGAATCGAACTCAAGCTGGCCCATACAATCATACGCTGGGTATGAGTTAGATTCCCCAGTCCCAGGGTCTCTGCTTAATTTGCAGGGCTCCCAGGCGGGAATCGAACTCAAGGCCCATCGGTGTAAGGCAGGCACCCTACCGCTAGGCTATCCTTCCTCCTCCCACTTGTAGTATGTTTTTTCGTAATCTTGTCTTCTGCATATTAACGGTTGGTGTATCCCCAGCAGGGGGCAATTAACCACCGTTTGTCGTAGACCCATGAATGAGGTGTCAAACCGTGCGGCTTATTCGGGAATGGGGTGTTATGACTTTTCTGAGGGGTGGGTGTTTAATTGCCCCAGCACGGGGCAATTAACCACCTTTTGTCGTAGACCCGTGAATGAGGTGTCAAACCGTGCGGCTTATTTGGGAATGGGGTGCTATGACTTTTCTGAGGGGTAGGTGTTTAATTGCCCCAGCACTGGGCAATTAACCACCGTTTTTGCCCCTTGCCCCAGCAGGGGGCAATTAACCACTGTTTGTCGTAGACCTGTGAATGAGGTGTCAAACCGTGCGGCTTATTCGGGAATGGGGTGCTATGACTTTTCTGAGGGGTGGGTGTTTAATTGCCCCAGCACGGGGCAATTAACCACTGTTTTTGCCCCTTGCCCCAGTAGGGGGCAATTAACCACCATTTGTCGTAGACCCGTGAATGAGGTGTCAAACCTTGTGGCTTATTCGGGAATGGGATGCTATGACTTTTCTGAGGGGTGGGTGTTTAATTGCCCCAGCACGGGGCAATTAACCACCGTTTTTGCCCCTTGCCCCAGCAGGGGGCAATTAACCACCGTTTGTCGTAGACCCATGAATGAGGTGTCAAACTGTGCGGCTTATTCGGGAATGGGGTGCTATGACTTTTCTGAGGGGTGGGCAGTTAATTGCCCCAGCAGGGGGCAATTAACCACCGTTTGTCGTAGACCCATGAATGAGGTGTCAAACCGTGCGGCTTATTCGGGAATGGGGTGCTATGACTTTTCTGAGGGGTGGGCAGTTAATTGCCCCAGCAGGGGGCAATTAACCACCGTTTGTCGTAGACCCATGAATGAGGTGTCAAACTGTGCGGCTTATTCGGGAATGGGGTGCTATGCCTTTTCTGAGGGGTGGGCAGTTAATTGCCCCAGCGGGGGGCAATTAACCACCATTTGTCGTAGACCCATGAATGAGGTGTCAAACCATGCGGCCTATTCGGGAATGGGGTGCTATGACTTTTCTGAGGGGTGGGCGGTTAATTGCCCCAGCAGGTGGCAATTAACCACCGTTTGTCGTAGACCCGTGAATGAGGTGTCAAACCATGCAGCTTATTCGGGAATGGGGTGCTATGACTTTTATGAGGGGTGGGCAGTTAATTGCCCCAGCAGGGGGCAATTAACCACCGTTTGTCGTAGACCTATGAATGAGATGTCAAGCCGTGCGGCTTATTTGGGAATGGGGTGCTATGACTTTTCTGAGGGGTGAGCGGTTAATTGCCCCAGCAGGGGGCAATTAACCACCGTTTGTCGTAGACCCATGAATGAGGTGTCAAACCATGCGGCTTATTCGGGAATGGGGTGCTATCACTTTTCTGAGGGGTGGGCGGTTAATTGCCCCAGCAGGGGGCAATTAACCACCGTTTGTTGTAGACCCGTGAATGAGGTGTCAAACTGTGCGGCTTATTCGGGAATGGGGTGCTATGACTTTTCTGAGGGGTGGGCGGTTAATTGCCCCAGCAGGTGGCAATTAACCACCGTTTGTCGTAGACCCGTGAATGAATAAACATTTTATACATAAAGGTTCAGATGCTCCTGGTGAAAATGCCAAATATCCCCTTTACCATTAGCCGACAGTTGATCCTGCTAAGGTAAAGCAACAGTCAGGGGTGTAATGATGCATGACAGTGGACCCCCAGCATAATACATGATTTAATACATGACACTAACACATATACATGTAAATGACATGATCTTATTTTGAGGAATCTATTTCTGAAAACAGCAACAAGAGTTCCTCTGCACTTACCTATTATCAATATATATAGGACATTAAAGCTGGCCATACACGCACCGATGGTCGCACGAAAGATCGCAAATCGCCACGTGTGTGGCCATCTTAAGACATTCTGTGCATTAAGCTACCAAGTTATGTCCACCTCTTTTAGTAACAGGGATTGTTTGTCTATATATTGCAATATATTGAAAGTCATCCCCGGTCTGGCCAGTCCTACACTCACTTTCATCTGATTCATTAAAGGAGAAGGAAAGGTAAAAACTAAGTCAGCTTTATCAAAAAGGTCTATGTAAATACAGCCATAAGCACTCACAGAAACGCTGCACTGAGTTCTCTGTCAAAAGATTTGTTGTGTCTGTTTTCCTCTGCCAGAGCCACGCAGCTCTCTCCCCTCTCCTGGTTCCCCCCTCCTTCAAGAATGCTAAGAACTCATTCCCCCCACTTAGGAATGTGGATCTGAGCCAATCAGCAGGAAGCTGACCCATAGTCTAACTAACTGAGCATGTACACCGGTCTTGGTCTTGGTGCAGGAGTGAGGCATAATGGAAACTTTCTTTACACAGCTCAGTTTATTCTTCCTGTTTGGCTTCTGATCATCTGAACAGGTGAATTTTGGGGAGACTTAAGGGCACTATTGAGAGAACTGAAGGTATGCCTGCAGCTTGAGATTAACTCTTTATTAGCCTTTCCTTCTCCTTTAAGAATTCTAATGCTTTATTATACAATTTACACAGGACCTAAGTTTAACCTGCAACGTACTTGCTTTCAAGGTTAAAACCCAAATGGCTGCCCAAATGGCTGGATAAACAATAACAAACAAGAAAAGCTGTGCTCACCACAATCTTCCCTTATTTGAATTAATTTCTGAAGCCAAAAAAGCTACTATATTTTTGTGCTGTCTATGAATATAATCCAAGGATTCCCTTGCCTTGAGTATGTTAAATACCAACAAAACATTTGAGACCTCAGGCACCAACGACTTTATATCCCCACAACAGTGTCTGAGCTGCCTGTGACAGAATCACTTGATTGGATAGGACAATTTCCTTCCTATGTGAGATTTATACTCTGTGACACTTACTGTACTCCCTCAAGCCTCATCTGCCCCTCACCTGTACATGCTGCTCACACTCTGTGTACTAGAATGGCCTATATATATATTCATTATTACCTGGCAGTTTTAGCTCAATTTCTTCATTACTTTGCAATTTTCAGCTAAATGCAGCAAGCCTGAATCCGGTCATTTCTTAAGAGCCATATCCTTGACCCCTCTAATTACCATCCTGCCTTCTCTGCACATCCTGCTTTAAAAACGCCTACGTGCCCTTTCTTTGCCTGCCTTTCTCAATACACAGTCACAATGAAACCCGGTTTATTATATTTCATACTGTTCTAAAACAGATAAAGTCTAAGCAGAGAAAAATTCAAAGAAGTTAAAAGAAAATTTCTTTTTTTATAGTTCTATTGTAGCTGGTTATTGCACTTACCACTGATACATTGAGCAAGATCAGTTTTAGAGTGGGCCCGAACATCACAGGGACCCCTTGATTAAGACTTCAGGCTGCGTGTTCTGTTTAGTCACTCCTTCAAGTTTTTCATAGCATGTCATCTAAAATACTATTTAGTCTGTTTAAAAGGGCATTTTAAAAAAAATAATAGGGTTATCCAACAACTGGATTATAATAGGGACCATTGCCAAGCCTGTGTGGTCTTCACCCAGCTGGATTTTCAAACCTGCCCTACATATATTTATATATGTGTGTGTTGCCCACTTTCAGGCCATTGGTGTATCCCCATAAACAGGCCAATAAGTTACTGACTTGGTTTGGAGAGTAAAAAGAGAAAAAAAACATCACCAGGAGCTGTCAAAAAGTGAGGCACCCCCCCTATTAATGATAATCCCTTTCCTGAGACCCTGGTCCAGTGTTTCTGTTTACTGAAAACTGCACCTTCTGGGGAACTACTGTAGGGGCGCCACTTCTCTGTCTTCTTTCTCTTCCTAGATCCTCTCTATGGCCCAGTCTGAGTGTGCCGAGTAGAGTGACAAGCAGAACTTAGAAGCAAAAAGCTAGCTCTACTGTACCTGTGCACCCTACCTGGGGCCATAGAGAAGATCCAAGAAGAGGAAGAAGATGGGGATGTGGTGCTTCATCAGATGTACCCCAGGCCACTACAGTCTTTAGCGAACAGGTGCACTGTCCGAGGGTCTGAGGCAGCCACTACACCCGTATTATAATCTGTGGCCCATGCTATGGGGATAAAAGTTAATCAGCCCTTTCCTTGTTTGGAATTCTAAATAGCAGTTCATACTGAGTCATGAGCTGTTTAATTGAGGTAACATTTCTGTAATAAACTCTAATCAGTGCAAGTGGCTGCCTGCAGAGATAAGTGTAATCAATAAAATGTTGAGTATTGCTGTTTTGCATAACAAAAAAAAAGTCCTGCAGATCAAGTAAGTGGTATTATTGAGTTTATTATGTATAATTATACATAATTTACATCTGGCAATGAAGTCCCTTGTTCTGTATGTCAAAGAAAGTGAAAAAAGGAACATCTTATTTATATGAAGTGTGTGTGCTGGGGGGATTTTTCAAACCTCAGACTAAGACAGGCTAACACAAAGCTCAGAGCTCAGTTATTCAAAATCGCCCCTGGCATTTCAAATACACAGAGGCCCAAACAGCCCCCCACCAGCCCAATAAATAGTGACTGTCTATGGCACCTTACAGCAGCCCCTCTGGCATTTTCCAGAACCCCCAATAGAAGCAATATGCAGATATTAAATAATACCTGTTCTGGCACGAACAGTACTGGGTTATCTTTGGGTAGATAAACCCACTAAAAAGAGATTTTAAATGAAAGACCAGAGGAATAGTCCAACCCTAGAATGGTTTCACCCCAAGCTTTGGTAAAAACTATGCAGCAAGACTTTGTACCTCAGTAGGGTGTAAGGGACTTGATGGGAAAACCCTGCATTATTAGTAACAATGGCATGATGTCCCAAAAACAGCCTCACATAAGTCTGCCATGTTTTTATAAAGTCCTATGTCCCGTGTCTAAAAATGTCTTGCCACTAGAACCAGCAGTAAATGCACTAGGGATCGTTGCGGAAGCTGTGCAACCTGCATAGTGCAAAATTTGGAAACAAATCACCATGATTCCTGCAATACAGCATTTTATACACTTGCAGTATAAAAATGGGTGCCCACTAAGTAGCACCCACCATAACTTTTCCACAATGAACCAACATGGATAGAAATTACCACTGGCAAATTGGGCACCACATGTGGAGCTATTGTGCTCAGTCCATCAAAGCAGGCTGAAAGGGTACATTGTTACAAGTTAAAAAACAAGAAGACTCCAATTTAGTGTTTGAGTTCATAAGTGAGCCTAATTGAGCAGGTTATAAATAAATAAGCCTAATAAGCTGCACTTCAGACTTGGATACATGCACATATATAATATAAACCCATGTTTTTAAATGCTACATAATACAGGTATGGGATCCCTTACCCGGAAACCCATTATCCAGAAAGCTCCCAATTATAGGAAAGTCATCTTCCAAAGAGTCCATTTTAAGAAAATAATTCTAATTTTTTTTTCTCTGTGATAATAAAAATGGTCCTTGTACTTGATAGTAACTAAGTTGAATGAACTCAAATTGGCGGGAAAACCATTCTATTGGATTTATTTTATGTTTAAATTATCTTTGAGCAGACATTAGTTATGGTGAGATCCCACAATGCTCAGTTGCCTTACATAGCAGGATAACAAGTGTTTGCTCAATAGTGTACTTCCTCTGGGGCCCCTGATGATGACCCTGAGGAAGTTGACTATCGACCAAATGCGTTGGGCTATGATTGCGATATGCTGATTGTATGTCTGAACCACATTTTACTCTATGGAAGCGCACCCCCTCTTCATTTATATGTTTCCAGATTTTGGTAGTTTGGCATGCTACATGAGCAGGCTGTACCCCATTTAACAACGTTCACTGGGTTTTGAGACTGAAATTTATTGTGGATTATTTCATGGACTATATCTCTGGCTGCTGTGGATAAGTAGTTGGTGACAAATTCACATATATACATTCAATAGTGTCCCTTCTTTTGTGTTATGTGTATTCATATCCCCGTTATAGGACATTGTTACTGGAACTCAACAACCTAAAATCTGAACTATTCTGTTCTCCTTTTTAAATAGTTGTCAGAGTCACGGATTCACTTCCCACCTTCTGATATGACTTAGGAGGGAATTAATGAAACTGCCTGAGGAGTTCATGATGTACTTATTAAGAAAGAGCAGGAAAGTGTACAATTAATTCCTCAGAAATACCAACAGCAGAGGTGGTATGATTGTCTGCTCAAAATACAGAAAAGGTCATTCTCTCAGCACAGATTGATACCCTGACCAACACCACAAATGTCAGGCAATATGAATCTTATGTCAACAGAAAGGGAGGCAGCGCAGAGAAATTGATTATCTTGGTACAGTGCTTCATTGGCACAAGTGCAATTAATAGGAAAGATACCAGCAGCCCTTGAGCCTAGAGTCAGTATATCCAGAGTTTATCAGACAGGTGCACAAAACAGCTATGGCATTCACTATTTCATACTGTCAAATTAGTCTTTTTACATTACACTAAAAGTATTATATGCTGGGCATATCTACAGATTGCCATGTAGGAGTAGGTTCTGTATGGTACAGCCTAGTAATTAGAAACCTAAGAAGGAGGACTGTGTTGCGCTACTGGAATGAAAATTTTCATTCAAATCAGCTTTGGACATTGTTAAGCATTGTTAGGCATCAGCCAGCTGTCAGGAGGAGAGGACACAGTGCCTACCGAAAGAACATCGATAAATATAATTCTGAAGTGGCCACGGGAACAGCAGCTGAAAGTAGTGCACAGTGGGATAAGGCTGCAGAAATGCCCCAAAGAAGTGGCAATGTAAGCCCCTTTTAATACCCTGTGTTACGTGCCCCATCTGTCTCAGGGATAAGACGGTAAGTTACTGTTAATGCTTACCTAAGGGAAAATATTAGAGAGTTTTGTGTAGATTAAGGTACCAACAGTCACATGAAAAAAGGCTGGACAACTCCTGGGTATAGGAATGGCGTGACATTAAATTGTGGAAGACAGGCTGAGTACAAAAAGTTTATGCAATGGTCATTCATGAGGAGCGAGGCATCCATAATGGACATTGGGAATCTAACAAACATGGAGTAGCTCCAATTTCCTGTTTTCCCAACCTGAAAATACTGACTGCCTAGGGTCCTGCGTAGCTGCATGCTCCCACAGACGTGAAATAGCCGCAACACAATTTCCACATTCAAAGCAAAGTAACTATGGGCTTAATCCTGGGATGTAACTGTAAGAATATCAGCATTTTGTAAATACCACTTTAAATGAACAATAAACATCCTCTTTAACATGAGTTTTTCTAAATAAAAAGAACAAAAGTACAGACATACTAGAAGCAAGAACAGTGCCTCCGGTGATATACATAATGACCTACTTCTGACATAAGCAGCCAGAATACCAGACAGATCTTCCAAAGACACCGGTTTGTTGCTTATCCAGACTATTCTGTGCCTCGGGCATTTCATTATTAATTAAAGATCAGTTAGAGAAATGGGGCTAAGCTACGTCACTTCCCTACTAAGCCTTCATACGGTGACACTTTAGCACAACCTCTCCACTTGCTGCTGACCCAGAAGCCCATAGTGAAATAGTACAAAAATGAATGCTGATCAAATGAATGGAAATATATTGCATGTTGATGAAAAGAGTTCGCCTACGATTTCTGCACAGTTGATCGTAAGGCAGTGCCGGCTGGGAACAAAATACACCATGTGAGGCCCAGTAGAAGGCAGATGAAAATTACATTTTGCAAAGCTATGATATTAAAGATATAATGTAAAAACAAGATCCTTTATGCTCTAGTTTATTTACCCATAGCAACCAAGTATTCGGTAGTAACACTGGAAAACAAACATCTCATTGGTTGCATTGGAGAAGTAGACCTGAAGCTGTATATTACCCCTGTGGGATAACACGCTCGCAGGGGTTCATTTATAAACACTTAGCAAACTTTCACCTGGGCAGTAACCTATTGCAACCAATCAGCGATTAGCTTTACTCAGCCAGCTACAGGTATAACAATAAAAACAAGCATCTGATTGGCTGCCATGGCTTACTTACCAGGTGCAAATTTGCCCACTGTTTATAAATGGCCCCCACAATCTGTAATCAGAGGGTCACTATATATCCTTGTTTAACATGAGTACAATGAATAGGGCTTGTGCTGAACATACTTTTTGTCTATTACTTAAATCGCAAGAAACTATGTTATTATTAATACTTGAGCTATGCTGGACAAACAGGGAGACTAAAGCTCGGTATATAATTAGATTACCAATATAACCCCCCCTTCAACCATTGTTGTGACAGGAGTTGTTAACAGGAGTCCATTAGTGCTCTGGCACATGGGGAGATTAGTCGCCCGCGACAAATCTCCTGTGTCTCGGGCGACTAATCTCCCCCAAATGCCATCCCACCGGCGAAAATGTAAATCGCCGGTGGGATGGCATACGCGGCGGTGCGATTTCACTGAAATTGCACAAGTTTCCTCTCGAGGCAACTTGCGCGATTTCACTGAAATCGCGCCGCCGCGTATGCCATCCCACCGGCGATTTACATTTTCGCTGGTGGGATGGCAATCCGGGGAGATTAGTCGCCCGCGAACAGGGACTTTTGTCGCAGGCGACTAATCTCCCCGTGTGCCAGAGCCCTTAAGCAGGGAGGTTATCTGTGCAATGTTAATCTAATTATTTACCTCTTGCTTCATACAGGTCTGTCACTTATCTGGCTTCTGCTACATCGTTTCAATAAGAACCAGCAGCAGAACTGGGCACAGGCAGTCCCTCTGTTCATCTGGTCCCTTTCTGCTGCTTGGTCTGCACGCCAAACTCCTGCCACTGGCACTGTTTGCTCCCCACTGACGATTTTACCCCTTGCTCACTTGCTTTCCAATGGCACCCCCAAAATTGCACCTGAGGCTCATGCTGCTTCTGCCAACAGTACAGCAAACAACAGTGACTGTTTACAAACCAATGTTGGAAATGTATAATGCATAAATATATTGGCGATTTCCTTACAATTAAATTTTATGAGGCAAAATGTAATCTTTGGCTTTATAACCCCTAATGCAATCTTTGGCTTTATAAACCCATGCATTTGTCTTGTGTTTGAATTTGTGCAAATAAATTCTTTATGAATAATTACTGTACTCATTCCCATACCCATTAACACCTATACTAAAAAACAGAAAAAAGCCCTGAGCAAAAAGAAAAACCCTGAAGATTATGCCAGAGGCAGAAAATCTCCCATGGGTCGGATAACTGGCACACACTGCAAAAGCCACGACTAATGAATTATGACTTATACTGGAGCCTCTGGACACCACTTGAGAAATTATAAGGGAAATACATTTTCAGTGACTGAAATAAGACACAGAGAGAAAATATTATTCAGCTGACATTTTGGACCACGGAATCGGGCCATTGAGGCAAAACAACATTCTGGTGCATTAAGTGAAACAGATCAAACACACACACTCAGACCAGTTGTTGTGGGTGTTGAGGGTGGAGTGCTCTGTATGTAAAATTTCAGAGACTATAAATTGTGTACCATTTGTGGCTGATCTCCACCTCTGGAGCATGTACAGTACAGTACTTGGGGGCAAGTTTATATTGACAATCCCCTATCATTTTGGATCACAGTCTGTACAGAAAGATAAGATTATTTACAGATGCACCCTCTTGTGGCTGCAAGTACACATTCTAGTTGCCCTAGAGATATAAATATTAGCTATTAAACCTATACATGTTAAATGGTTTCATTTCCTGGCAGCCTTTATTTCTTTTTTTCAAGACTATTCCCATTTTTAGGACACACATTGTCCAATGCATCTACAATCCAGCTCCAATACAATGACAACTGATTGCAGTATAAATTAGGCCATTTACTATTCTGCATCAGCTCTGAAGTTAAGTGTACGGGCCCCCACAGTGATTGGTTTGGAAATTATTAGAATTATCTTCTTTTCAACTGGGATATGAAATATTCCATCCAGCTCTGTATTGGCATTAAGCTCAACATTCAAGCGTACAAAGAGATTTCTCAATCTGATTTTCTTCTGCAATCAATTTATTCTCACTCAGGTTTAAATCCACAGAGCAAGCATGTGCTGATGAGGTTTGAATGAGTTTTAAAGAAGTCTGGCTGGGGCAGCATTGTTGTACTGTGTATGTATTTGTGTCAGTCTAGGGTTTGAGGCAGTGAAGGTATTTGTCCTGGCCTCCCAGCATTTAATTTAGTTGACAAATATAAATACAATGACATTTAGGGGCACATTTACCAAATCACGAACGCTCCGAGCGTATTTTCGGCGATTTGTTGGGGCGTCCGTACGATTTTTTCGTACGGCGCACGACTTTTCGTACGCCACACAAACGCTTGCACGAAAAAATCGGAAAGGCTTTACCGCTGTTTACAATTGTACGGTACGAAAATTACGTGACTTTCGGATTGCCAATACGATATTATCGTGACTAATACGATTTTTCCATAAGCATTTTTGTGATATTTGTGATCTTCAGAAATTTTCGTTTCCAATCCGAATTTTTCCCATTCGGGATTCGAGATCGTGATTTGATAAATCTGCCCCTAAGGGTACGTTATATTATGCAACAATTGTCAGATATTTTCATTATTGATATCAGGGATGCCCAACCCGTTCAACAACAGCTGGTAGTTGTAGTTGCATCCACGTTCTAAGTAATTCCTCCCCTTAGAAGAGAGAACTCTGACCTCCTGTATTGGCAAGGGGGGTCTTTTACCAGGGAAATAGGGTGACATTTATGTTGAAGATGGCTTTCCATGGGGGAGCTAATACCTGTGTATTTATACATCAGCTTGACTCTTTTTGTAGGCTTACTCTCCCTAAGGCTAATGTCCCATGGAGAGATTAGTCGCTGCGATTTTTAAAAAGCAAGTTCCAGTGACAAGTCACTCATTTTGTCTCTACATAGAGAAGAGTATAAATCGCCAGTACCTAAACCGACAATACTACTTCAAATCACTTATCGCTCCGAATTGCTTTAAGCCCCTTTTTCAAGCGATTTTACAAAGAAAGCATTGTCATTCAAAACTATTGGAATCGCTGAAAGTAAAACCCACTGAGTGGGAAGTCGTTGCAATTTCCCTATTGCACTGAATGAAATTTCTAATTGTGGGTGGGGAATATGACACCTGGATTTGTGGGAAATAGAATCGCTCCGTTGCTGAAATCTCTAGTTATTGCTTGTTAGGAAAAGACGAGTGACGTGTCGCTGGAACTCGCTATAACTGACCCTTGTTGTAGCTTCCACTAACTATCTAGGGCCAGTGGCCCAATCAATGCAAAAAGCTTCTCCAATAAGAATCCTTCCAGATAGTTTGGATAGTTCCAAAAGAGTGGAAACGAAAAGCAGCCAACTACCACACATCATTTCCTATTGTGTGCAATATTGACAACCACCTTATCACAGGACACAGCTACTCAGTTTGCTTAGATATTAAACATTCCAGGTCCAGACTGCCCGAGGGGTTGCTGTAAGATGCCATAGACAGTCACTATTTATTGGGCCTGAGGGGGCTGATTGGGCTTCTGTTAATTAAAATGCCAGTGTCTATTTAGAATCTCAAACCCAACCAGTCAGACACAATTCCTTGCTTTCTGCTGATGCTAATTTTCTAGAAAAAAGTTCTGATAACCACATCCTTTCCTGGTGTTCTGTTACTTTTAGTCTTGATCTGTTACATAGAAATCCAGTACATCTTTAGGGTTTTCTTATAGGCAAGAAACAAACCAGCACTGGAATTACAACCAACAAGAGTGGCTCTTAATACCATTTGATGTTGTATGCCTTGAAATATAGTTAGTTGCCAAAGTAGTGGGATCTTCATGGGGTGGGAACACTATATGAATTTATGTCCTTCTCCAAGCTATTATATAGTCTTTCAGTTGCTTTCAAGAAGAGCACACAAAGCTCTGTGCAGAATAATAAAGAAATGAGTGAAAATGAATCAGCGCTCTTCTTTACAAAACCCTGGGAGAGAGCCTGGTACAAATGGTGGGGGAGTTTTCACTCTGCATTTGTTTGTTCTGCCATTGGCCTATACTTTGTCACATTCAATCATAACAATCCCACTCACTGACGCTCATACTGTAAATAATGAAGTATTTGGAACTTTGCAAAGCTTTAGATGTCTCTGTACGCGTGGAGGGGGGTCTATGCTGCTTCCGTGTCGGTGGTGGAAATCCGCATAAAATGAGAAGACCTCTTGAAAGCACTGTTCAATAGCATAACATTATTACAGGCTAAATGGTAAGGGGTGGTTAATGAATGTCACGGTCAAAGTCCATTTTAATCAATAATATAGTAGTGTTTCAATTCATATTCTTGACAGCATTGTGCAGTGTGGGTTTCATGGCCGTTAAAGTAATGAAGTATATATTGCCTACACATTTACTCCAGAAGCTTCTATACTTAGAGAGAGTGTACAGAACTAAAAGTAGGAAGCTTCCTGCATATGGTGCAACCATTTTGGGAAAAGGAATAAGGTAGCGATGAGCAAATTTTTTTCACCGGGCGTGGATTCGCTGTGAAATTTTGCATTTCAGCACCAGCAAATTTTTTTGCTAAACCGTTACAAAAATTTGAAAAACACCCAATTGACTTTAATGTATTTGTAGTCAGAAAAAAGTCACGCGCATGTAAAATTTGTTGCACGTGTAAAAATACATTTTGCAGATTTTTTGTCATTTTGCAACTTTTCCAGCAGTTTTCAGCTAAGTGAAATGGGACAGATTCGGTCATCACTAACACGAGGGTGCAATTGGCAATTCATTGTCCAGATCTTTTACCTATTATTAACAGTGCCTCCAAGCCTTCTAAAACTGTTGTACTGTATCCATGTCTTTGAAAAATGCTTATGTGGCATCACACATGCACCTACACAACTAGAACCCTTTCTCTTAGTAACCTGGTCAGCCAAGATCTAATTAGGTAAAGCATCTCTGGGTTCTCTAGTCATCTAATAAAGTGGCTTTCATGTAAACCTGGTTATTGGGTCCCCATGATCCCCTTTAATATAGAGAAGTTTTTTCCTGCAATAAACAATAGTAGTTAAAAGATAAGGAAAGTGTAAATTACTGGGGACTGCCAATATATTAGGCTTCCCCCCCCCCATGATTGCAATCACAAACCTTAAATCGCACCGGCCTGGGGTATATTTTTGCCACCCCAATACCACCATGCTCTGGAAGGTCCCATTGGTCTGTTGCATCTGTCAGTACCAAGCGTATAAGCAGTACAATAAAATATACAATTTTTGCTATATGAGACCCAGGACCAACGCAAGGGATCAGTGACCTTTCAAAACATGGTGATGCACCACTGACAAAAATATACCCCAGGCTGGTGTTATACTCAGTGAAGAGGTGCAACACCCCCCTGTTCTGTACTCACTGCCTGTTGTAGGCAAAGCTTGCTTGTTCCTGGGTGCTCTGATTCCTTTTACAGTTTTTCCTTGTTTCCTGCCTCCCTGGTCCTGTTTGTTGTGTGACTTTTTGGTTTTGACCCTGGCTTGTTCCTGCCTTCAAGTGTGCCTCACAGTTCTATGGTTGTTATCTGGTACTGACCTGGCCTGTCTGACTACATCCAGCTCTTTCCTTACTGACAAAGGCGGCTGTTATAGGCAGAAGAGCCAAAGGTGGCTGTTATAGGCAGAAGAGCCAACGGTGGCTGTTATAGGCAGAAGAGCACACAATAGAGATCCATATACACCCCAGGGGTTTGGGTTTGCCATATGTGACAGGAAGACCACCAGCTTAGGGTTTGAGGTTAATGATTAGAGAGTGCCTAACATATTGCCCCAGTGATTTACACTTTTCTTGTCTTTTAAAAAGTAGGCAGAGAATGAATATAGGATTCATTTGTTTCTGAATTGAAGAGATCTGAATTTAGCTTAATTGAGAACAGACCGCAGAAAAAGAGGGCTTGATAGTTGCACTTCTCTGTTTTTCTCTGCCCAGCACTGTTTCATTTTACATCCAGCAGTGGGCCAGTACAGGTACTGATGCAGAATATATAACGGAATATACAGCCCTTCCAGCATTCACCTTCTATTGATATTGCTGAGTCATTTAGAGATGATGATGTGTGCTTTGGCGCTGGAACGGAAGGCCTTGTCTTGCATTGTCTGCCTTTTGTTCTTTGCTTTGCCAACCACTGATTATTTGTATTGCTTACTTTTGTCAACAAAGTTAGGCATGATTCATATGATAGCACTCCTGCCTGCTCAGCCATCTTATCTCCGTTTTGCTTCTCATTGTTGTTAGAAGGTCACACTCTGCCTCAGCCTTACTCAGCGTGTTTGCTCTATTGTACCCAATGTTTTAAGTAAGGTCATAGGCCGGATATAGTCAAGGAAAACACCGCTTACTTTCTTACCCCAGCTATGGAGTATTGGTCATAGGCTGTTAGTACTTCACAATGGTAAACTGCAGAGTGGTGATAACGGAGGCTGAAAAAACATACACGGCAGGTTTCATGAGTTTCAGTGAGTAAGTTTTTATGCATTTTGATCTTTTTTACTTGCGCAGTAAAGACTGGAAGGATGTTCAATATTAAAGGGGTAGTTAACTTTAAGTATGTTACAGCCTATTCTTATCAACTTTTTAAGTGGTCTTCATTTTTTATTTTTTATAGTTTATCAATTATTTGCCTTCCTCTTCTGATTCTTTCCAGCTTTCAAATGGGGGTCGCTGACCCCGGCAGCCAAAAAACTAGTCTTTTTTCAGGCTATAATTTTATTACTATTGTTACTCTTCATTAGCCAATATTATCGTTAGGCCATCCTCTTCATATTCCCATCTCTCTTTCAAACCACTGCCTGGTTGCAAGGTTATATTGGGCCCTAGCAACTAGTTATCTGCTAAAAATCTAAACTGGAGAGCTGGTGAACAAAAAGCTAAATAATTCAAATACTACAAATAATAAAAAATGAGGACCAAAATAGCACTCTTGGCATCATACAAAAAGTTGATTTAAAGGTGAGCAGAGGAACCTCTGTAAGTGCTTTGGTTAATAAGATTGAATGTGCAATGTATTGTATTGTCTTCCTCACTGTGCGGAGAAATCTTGCACAACTTCAGAAGAAGACATAATTTGTACAATGCACTCTATGAGCAATGGTCGAGCAGCTGGGGCAGATACTACATTCCTACTAGGGAATTTACTACATAAACATTCTTTAGCAGATATTTAGCATTAGTTAATTATCATTTGTCGATTCTCTTATATGTAAAAACTCATTCTCTCAGCACTCCAATTTGGCAGCTATATAAATAAACATGTAGTTTATAAATATACAGTAGTGGGGACAGAACATGCCGGGCCCCTCCCAAGACACTTTGCGTGGGGGCCCGGAAACACTTCAGTACACAGTTAGCACATGTACAATGAACTAAAATTTCATTGGGGAATCCTTATGGCCTGCGATGTGCCCCTAAGGGGGAGAGAAATCAGCAGCCTGCAAGGCTGGGATACAGCTACATGTATATTATGCTGTTACATTATTGAATACTCATATTTATTTACATTGGAGACAACATCACCAGTGATGTTGGCAATGACAACCAATCAGCAATTAGATTTGAACAGTCATCTACAAGTTAAAAAGAAAAGCAGAGATTTGATTGGTTGCTATGGGCAATACCACCAGTGATGTTTGTTTCCAAAGTTAATAAATACCCCCTTTTATAGTCTTTTATTTTACAAGATTTTCATACCCATAATTTGGCAAAGGGAACAATTTTTTAAAAAATGATTTACATATACAGGAATGGGACCCATTATCCAGAATGCTCGGGACCTGGGGTTTTCTGGATAAGGGGCCTTCGGATCTCCTACTTTAAGTCTGCTAAATAAATAATTTAAACATTAATTAAACCCAATAGGATTGTTTTGGCTCCAATAAGGATTAATTATATCTTAGTTGGGATCAAGTACATGTACTGTTTTATTATTACAGAGAAAAGGGAATAATTTAACCATTAAATAAACCAAATAGGGCTGTTCTGCCCCAATAAGGAGTAATTATATCTTAGTTGGGATCAAGTACAGGTACTGTTTTATTATTACAGAGAAAAGGGAATCATTTAACCATTAAATAAACCCAATAGGGTTGTACTGCCCCAATAAGGGGTAATTATATCTTAGTTGGGATCAAGTACAAGGTACTGTTTTATTATTACAGAGAAAAAGGAAATCATTTTTAAAAATGTAAATTATTAGATTAAAATGGAGTCTATGGGAGATGACCTTTCTGTAATTCAAAACGTTTCTGGATTTCCGGATAAGGGGTCCGTTACCTGTACTACAGTTCTGATGATACAGAGCCAGCAAACATCCATCCTAACTGTGTCATAAAAGTAAAGAGACAGTAATAATCATAATAAAGTAATAAAAGGGGCAAAGTGTGCTACTGGCAACCAATCAGCATGTACAGTAGCATTTACTGCTCAGGTTTGAAAAAAAAACCATATCTGATTCATTGCTGTGGGTAACTGGACTCAATGTTATGCCACTTATTATAGTACCCTGTAGCTCCAGGGTGGGTGAAAGGTATATAAATATTCTTTTTAAGCAGAGCTTAAAAGAGACATCAGGCAGAAATGTAAAAGTACAGCATCCACTTTTAAAGAGGAATGATGCTGTCCCCCCAAAATTTTTGACTTGAGATACAGTGAGCTCAATGTTTCTGGCGGAGCATACAGTAAGACATTCTAGAAACTTGGCAGTCAGTTTTATAATACAGTCATATAAAGCAAATCACATAATTAAGTTGTACCTTCCCATGCATGGAAATCGGAAAGCCTGCATGTCACACCTGAGCTAGTGGATGCAGGGGATTTGCTGCGTCTGGACGGCCCGGGGCTCTTGGTGGTACTTCTCCGCGGCACCCCGGGAAGCTTTGTGTATGATGTCGATTTTAAAACCCGACATTCTGAAAAGAAAAAAAATAAAAGTTAGAAGCCTGTTCTACCTAATGTCAGCAATAACAGATTGCTTCGTTATACATCATTATAGTTATTATAGGTTAGGTCACAAGGACAGACAGCAAATATATCATCACTACATTGGCTATTAGGTATAAGACATATAAACAACATATTATGCTCCTTAATGTGGCATTTTAATTCTCTCTTTATGTTTCCATAATAACTTTACATGTACTAGAACATTAACATGCACAGGGTAAATAGCATAAACAAGTCAAATGCATTGAGCTTCTCTGTTTGGATAAACAACACAAAATGGGATTCTCAAATCTGGAAGGCGCTACAAAGACTGATAAAAACAAATGTGTTTTTTGTATATAGATCTCAGGAGTCTTTAATGAAAAGTACAAAATATGGGACAAAAATGAAAGTTATTAAACTTCTGAAGTGCCCCCCTTTTGCTTCAGCTAGTCAGATCAATACACCCAAGAATATCTTCTATTTATTAATGATGATATTATAGCAACCAATCAGATCTTTGACTTTGTTTTCTACGTTGTAGGTGACCGTTCAAATATTGTTGATTGGTTGCTATAGACAACATCACCAGTGATGTTTGTCTCCACTGTTAATAAATACACCCCACAGTGTACTGAACCCACTACAGCCAACATGTTGGCATTCTACATACTTTTTATTTTTAGGTGCAGTATTCGTTCAGTTTTTACTTTCGCTCTGTTGTTGTCTAATGGAAATATTGAGATGAGAACATATAATTATTTTACTTTTGCTCTATCCATTAGCTTTGCTGTTAATGGTTCTTAATAGCTTCTGAAGTAATTGTACTATGGTAAGCACTTGCATGGGCTACAGCTGAAGTACAGAATGTCTTAATGTCGTGTACATATTGATAATGGGTAAGTGCAGAGGATCTCTTGTTGTTGTCTATATGAATTTTGTGGTCACAACCTCATCGCATCCCCGCCTTTCCCTTTTTTGTTATATTATACGGCCCTTCACTAGTTCCTCTGGGAAGCATATAATTAAGTAAGCTGCACTGGATTCTGGGCTAAAAATTATCCTTACCTTTATAAATATCCCCTTTACTGGAGCTTCCTATAGATCTGCTACTGTCCTTATAGGTGTTTCAAATGAGGGGTGGGTGCGTCCTAATGGTCCCTGCCAGAAGCACAGTAGGAGGTGAACAGCCAATCATAGCCCTGCATTTACCCAAGCACAGACAGGCTTTCGTCCCCTAGTTAGGTCAGCCTAGCTGCTGATTGGTTCCTATCCAACACTGCAGTGTGCTGAGTGCCACTGTCTCCCCTGCACAGCCTGGGAAAGGAAGCAGCAGGAAGTGGAACGGATGGGCAGGACTAGTAGGTATTTTGAAGAAATTTTCAATAAATCAGACCTAAACACAACTGTTTAAAACACATTCCTTCTATATTTAAAACAGTATAATGCACTAGCTCAATATTTTTACAGAATATTGAGTTTTTTTAATGAAGTTATGGTGATTATGGAAGAACCCCTTATCCAGAAAACCCTAAAACAGAAGCAATTCAGATAATAGATCCCATGCCTGTACTGGCAACTCCAGGCTGCAGGGAGTTTACCAGGTTAGGTGTTCAGCCCCCCTTAATGAAGACCTAGAGAGAGTATTTTTAAACTATGGCTACGTAGCCCCTTGGGATCCATAGCTGAGCAGCTCTGCACCCCTGGTCACAGTGATATGCTATTGGTGTTTAGATAATGCTACTGCATATCCTCATATCCAAGTCCTCTACAAATTCTGGTCATAACCAGTGAAAATCTGTTATGCCCATAATTAGTTATAATTAAGGAAATATAGAAAAAATATGGACCCAACTTTGCATTTTCCTGGCAATAGAAAGCAATTACAGATGGCGCACAAGACATGGAAGATAATTGGATGAAGTTGGCTCCAAACAAATCTAGCAAGGACTAAGCCAAGGGAGGCTGTATAAACTAGGAAGGCTTCTCTGAAAAAACCACTGTATAATTGATTCTGATTGCATTTTTGTCTTGAATGTCCTGGTGGCTTTTTTTAAATCCATTAGCTGGCATCTGTAATGACATAAATCACCTTTAGATTATATTATCCTAAATAAATGACTAAAGCTTCTGAATTCATAAGACAGTAATTCATTTTACACCACGTTGTACTTCTTTCTATCATTCATGGGGATGAATAAATGAGGGCTCTATGATATATGATGACATTACAAAACAAAGCCTTGTAACTGACACAAAATGGCTATTTGTGAAGGCCAGATTTAATGATAGCTTTCTTTCAGATTGCCTTCTTAATAACATTGGTTCAGAACTACTAAAAATGAGTTTTAAAACTCTGTTGGATAGGTAATGGTATATGATCTGAAGTTCTACCATTCATATGTAGAGATGTAGCGAACTGTTCGCCGGCGAACTAATTCGCGCGAACATCAGGTGTTCGCAAGTTCGCGAACTTTTAACGATGTTCGCAATTTTGGGTTCGCCTTAGCTGGAGCCAAATTTTGACCTCTCACCCCAGAGCCAGCAGATACATGGCAGCCAATCAGGCAGCTCTCCCTCCTAGACCATCCCCGGACCACTCCCTTCCATATATAAACCGAAGCCCAGCAGCCATTTTACATTCTGCCTGTGTGTGCTTGATGAGTTAGCATAGGGAGAGAGCTGTGCAGGGGTTTGAGGGGCAGTTTAGGTAGCTTTGCTGACTAGTAATCTACTTTCTACTGCTCTGTATGTAGCTGCTGGGGATAGCTGTCCTGTGCTGATCATCTGCTGTAACCCAATAGTCCTTGTAAGGACTGCTTTTATTTTCTGATTACTGTTACTCTTCTTTTCATTATGTACTGCAGCTCCATCTGTGTGTGTTGGAGACAGACATAGTAGTGCACCAGCACCAACCATACATTCAAGAATTTATTTTTTTTTTGTGTTTTTTTACTTTGCTACTGTAATTTATAGAGCCCAGTGCTATTAGTCTAGCTGTGCTGGGGACTGGTGTGCTGCTCCTAGTAGTTCACCACCAGCACCAACCAGAGATCACTTTTTTTTATTATTAATTTTTTAAAATTTTTTTATTTAACTTACTGTTCTTTAACGTGTCCAGTGCTGTTTGCTGTTATCCATAGTAGTGCACCAAACACGTTACACATAGTAGTGACATTGCATTGCAATAAAATCACCTGAGCGACATTTTTCAATCAGCAATAATATATTCCGTATCCACTACTGCGGCGTTTTGTCTTTGCGTGTGAACCGGCTGTAACCTTTACACGACTTGATTGGCATGTAGACGCCGGACGTTTTAAAGCAGTTTATTACACAAGTTTAGAAATGTAGTGTGATTTCTGCCCTTTACAGCACAAAACGCAACGCTGTGTCAACAACGTATTTTTCAACTTTAAAATCAGTTTTCTGGCCAGAAATGGCTTTTCTAGGTTTTAAAGTTCGCCTTCTCATTGAAGTCTATGGGGTTCGCAAAGTTCGCAAAAGTTCGCACTTTTTGGCAAAAGTTCACGAACGGGTTCGCGAACTTTTTTTGTGAGGTTCGCTACATCTCTATTCATATGCCAAAAGTACTCAATTATATGCCACAAGTCCTCATCCATATGCCGCAAATACCCATACATATGCCACAACTCCTCATTCACGGGTCTAATCATCTATAGCAACCAATCACTAGTTAGTATTAACTGGTCACCTATGTAAAAGCAAACCTATTATTGGTTGCTATGGGTTACAGCACCAGAGCAAACTTAGTGCCTTATATTACATATGGGGCTATAAACCCTACTTGACGCTACGACACAAACAGGCACCATTTTTCATTCATAAAAATGGTACATAGTAAAGATGTGCAGCATGCTTAGTAGAATTCCAACTTCAACATCAGCTTTGATTATTAAGTGGACAAATAAAAATCAGGTAAGTAATTGCAAGGCACAATCACTGAGAGTCACACGTGCAGTTTACATTGGGATGCAGCTGTTGGGCCAATATTGATAAACAACTGCCTATAGTGATAAGAGCAAAATACAAAATGAAAAAATTGATTATTTTTGGAAAAACTCAAGTAAATAGCTTCCATTTGTGTTAGTAAATGAGGTCATATATGTCTGGAAAACTTTGCATACAGATATATAGATTGCTTTGCACACAGCGATGCTTTGTATCTCTAACAGAGTTTAGTCACAGCTGCTGCTTACTGAGCCTCCCCACACCACATGGTTTAATCCTTGCAAATGTCAAATGATTTTTTCATTTTGTGCTGAATCAAAACCGCAGAATAGCCAGATGTTTGTTGCTGGTTAAGTGTAAAAACAAAAAGGGGGGTTGTGGGAGTACCATATGGGCTTTACCTTGGAGTGCTATGGTAGCTTGTCAATTCTATGTTCAACTTTGTAACTAAAAACCCCTGCTTTTGAAATACATGCATAAATACTAAATTATTCATGAAACACAAGACCAGGGAATGTGCATTGATCAATCCCCTCTCTTTTGTAGTAGTGATGTGCGGGCTGGCCTGATACCCGCGGGACCTGCGGGTCGGTTGGGTTCAGCCCGACCTCAGCTCATCAAATGCGGGTTGCAGGCGGGTATGGGCTGAGCTCTTCCGCTCCCCCTTCCTGCCCGCAACCTTACACAGTCAGCAGCTCTCTTCTACCTTCTCTATTTATAGGCGAGTGCCTGGAAAGCCCCGCCCCTTTTGTGATGCCATTGCCGCAGGTCTATAATTGGAGGGAGGGAGCCGGGTCAGGTAGGGTTCGGGTTGGGAGAGGGTGGGTTAGGGTCGGGTGTGGGTCGAGATTTTCTCGATTAGCTTGTAGCTAATTTGGCCAGATCAGTTGCACTTCCATAGTTTACTTAGCTTTGAAGTGATCTAGGTCAGGGCTGTCCAACTGGCGGCCCGCGGGCCGCATGCGCCCGCGATCCCCCTCTGTGTGGCCCCCCACCTGTCTGGCTGCTTTGATGGCTAACCTTTGTGTATTACCTTTAAATGGTATCAGTACTGAGATTAACTGCCTCCCTGCATTGCTCACACCTCAGATTCAGGCTGTAATCCCCCTGTATTGTTTAATCATGTAATCCCCTGTACTGTTCACACCTTTTAATGCCTTCATTGTTTTCCCCCTGCAGTGTTCACACCTCAGGCTCTGGCAGTAATCACCCACATTGTTCCCCTGTTCACACCTCAGACATTCCCTCTGACACATCCAGCATTGTGTCACTGTATGCTGCCTGTGTGTGCAATAGGGCAGGCATAGTATGGCACACATAGGCAGGGGTGGGCAGGAATAGTATGGCACACATAGGCAGGGGTGGACAGGAATAGTATGGCACACATAGGAGGGGGGGCAGGCATAGTATGGCACATATAGGCAGGGGAGGGCAAGCATAGTATGGCACACATAGGCAGGTGAGGGCAGGAATTGTATGGCACACATAGGCAGGGGTGGGCAGGAATAGTATGGCACACATAGGCAGGTGAGGGCAGGAATTGTATGGCACACATAGGCAGGGGTGGGCAGGAATAGTATGGCACACATAGGCAGGGGGGGCAGGCATAGTATGGCACAAATAGGCAGGGGAGGGCAGGAATAGTATGGCACACATAGGCAGGGGTGGGCAGGAATAGTATGGCACACATAGGCAGGGGGGGCAGGCATAGTACGGCACACATAGGCAGGGGAGGGCAAGCATAGTATGGCACACATAGGCAGGGGAGGGCAAGCATAGTATGGCACACATAGGCAGGGGAGGGCAAGCATAGTATGGCACACATAGGAAGGGGAGGGCAAGCATAGTATGGCACACATAGGCAGGGGAGGGCAGGCAGAGTATGGCACACACAGGAGGGGTAGGGCAAGCAGTACTCTGCCTGCTCTATGCCTCCCCTATGCTGCCTGTGTGTGCCATACTCTGCCTTCCCTATGCTGCCTGTGTGTGCCATACTCTGCCTTTCCTATGCTGCCTGTGTGTGCCATACTCTCCCTGCCCTATGCTGCCTGTGGAAGGTGAACATGGCAGGGGTTTGTTCCTGGAGTTTGGCATTTGGAAATAGTCATTATATGGTCCCCAAGGGGTGTAATTATATGCTGGGGGGTTGCTGTGCTATCCACATAAGAGGAGGAGGCATATCGATTTAAGTGTATGACATAATATAATTCTTTCATATATAAATTAAGGGTGATATCCCTTCAGTGAGCACCAACCATTGGGTTTTTGCTGTGTTGCCACCATTAATGTGGGGATGGTCTTAAAAGCTCTTGTGATAGCATGGGTGCAGTTTGAAGTGGGTGTGGTTTAAAAAAGGGGAGTGGTCAAAACTGGCTTCCATTATCGGCCCTCCACCATGTAGGCAAGAAAAATTCCGGCCCTTGGTACCACAGAAGTTGGACAGCACTGATCTAGGTAATCTCTCTCTTTTAAAAGCCATAAATAGGGGAGGAAGGATTAAGCCTGTGAAACCATGTTTTGGTCTTGATAATCTCTTTCCTATAAAAGCTAAAGGCACGGGGGAGGAGCAAGCCCTATGAAACCAGTGCCCTGGTCAGCAGGAACGTATTTAGGTCCGGTGCTGCGTGGAAGTGATGTCATAGGCAGCGGGCGCATGAGGTCACTTCCCCCAAGGCCCACGACCCCCTACTCCCCTCACCCACCCCCCCCCCGCTTAATTGACAAATTTCCTAGGGAGATTTGTGGCGCACCTTGGGTGCCTTAATATAAATACACCCCTGCTGGTCAGGAAGGAATGCTACTACACAGGGAGGTGCCAGCCAATGAGAAATATAACCGGACATAAATAATTAAGACTCTCATATGGGGTTTGCCTTGATGTAGCATGATGGCTTGTTAATTTTATGATCATAACTTGTGCTAGAAACCCCTGTACCCCAAATACATGCACTTGCACAGATACTGAATTACTAGTGGGAACCAGGGAATGTGCATAGATCAATTTACTGTGCTCAAATGTAAAAACTCTCATATAAAAATAGAACTTCTGCTTTAAAAAAAACATTTACTTATACAGGAAATCCCTGATAAACTTACAGTTTTGGTGTTCCTGTTGTTTTTACAATGTAATGCCATAAATGTGAATGTTTTTTTCCAGTGATATATAAAATTGTCATTTTAACCATATCTCATACAGTTATTCATAAGATGCATGACCTTGCTGCATATGGTTCTAAGAATCACATTTTATTTATTTCTAGTCCCCTCAAGAACAGTTATTCATGCTCAAGGACACCCAGGTATTTTATCATCGTGCATATTTATCATGCTGCCAGCTAGCTGAATTTCTGATGTTGGACATGTGGCCGATAGCTGTTCCTTTAAGAGTCCCAGTTCCTTCTGATTTGGATTAAAGGATGTTCTGAACAAAGCATGTCATTTTATCCCTCCCTTGGGCACAGCAAAACGTACTAAATGCATTAAAATAATGAAATATCAGTGTAAGATACTTTATCTTAATTTTGTAGCGCGTGTCTGTGTTGTTGCACAGTAACAGCCCTAAGAGCTGGAATACATTATAGATAAGATTTGGGCTGGACTGAAACCATTTGTATTGTGATTGTGATGCAGACAACTGGGAGAAGGGATGAGAAAAAAAATGTCCTTGAGGAAAAATAAGCAAATAAAATGTAAATGATAAAGCTTTAAAGGGGGTGCTCCTATTCCCTGTTATCCTAGGCAGAGGGAGAAGAACAGGGTGATGAATGCAACATAAGAATAATGTAGAACCGGGGGCTCCTCCACTGCCTTCTCTAAGTAGTTTTACTCTATTGATAAAGGAAAAATAGAGTAATAACAACATTACAAGTAATAGCATTTAGTATATAGCAGCCCCCCCTTTCCTGTGCCAATGACTGACCCCCTACAACTCACCTCCATTCAAGGTCATCTCATTATTACACTGTATGAACCATATGTTGGGGGTATATAAAGAAAATGACATGAACATGCCACACTTTCTCCAATGAAGCACCCAATGGTGCGAAACGCGTTAGGAGAGTAGGTACCATGAGGCACTGGGATGCACCTATCCATTGTTTGGTATAGTATGTTTGCTTTTTTTGAATTATTTGTTTAATTTTGAGCCAATAAACAGTTGTTTATTTCACTGAATACTTTTGTTGATTGATTATCTACCATTGCGGAATGGAGGGCAGGAAGGACTGAGCGGCGGCAAGCGCAACTCTAAGGGCTCTGGCACATGGGGAGATTAGTTGCCCGCGGGCGACTAATCTCCCCGGATTGCCATCACACCAGTGAAAATGTAAGTCGCCGGTGAGATGGCACACGTCGTGCAGGCGATTTTGGCAAATCGCCGAAAATGCCTCGCGAGGCAACTTCGGTGATTTGCCGAAATCGCCTGCGCAGCATGTGCCATCCCACTGGCGACTGGGAGATTAGTCGCCCATGACAAGGGAGATTTGTCGCGGGTGACTAATCTCCCCGTGTGCCAGAGCCCTAAGGCAGTGTAGGGAGTGTGTTTTGTATGCAAGTAACTTTAATTAAACTGATTTAGGTGCAGTTTACTATGGGGAGAAGTTACTAACTACACTTGTGGACATAAATAAAATAGTAATGAGGGAATTTTTTCGGCAGGCATGGATTTGCAGCGAAATTCCACATTTCACCACTGGCGACTTTTATTTTCAAAACTCCTGCAAAACTTTGTGTCAAAAAAGGAACTGGTGCGGCAAAAAAAGTCGCACACATCTAAAAACTTGTGTGGTGCTTGAGTTTCACAAATTTTTCGTTGTTTCAAGAATTTTTTCGCACTTTCACAAATTTTTGAGGCAAAGCGAAACAGGACAGATTCGCTTATCACTATAAATAAACCCTGTTCTGTGTTGCATTTATTATTATCTGTTGATATTGCACTGCTTTCGCACTGTGTGCTCAGTGGCCTGTGAGTGGAAGTTAACACTGTATGAAGTATGGCACCCCTGTATCTCATAGAAATTGCATTTTCTGAAGAAGTACCCATTCTAGATATAAATTAGGAATTTTCAGGGTTCTTGAATATCAAATTAACTAAATATTTAATGGCAATGTGCAGTGTTGCCTCCTCCTACCCTTTATTACTGCCTGGAAACTGGGCTGTGCTGGGTTGTGTAGAAACTGATGCAGCCATACATGATAAGACACATCTCATAAACACTGAGTTGGCCCCCACGCTGATGTGTATTTTGCAATGCTCTTTTGCCATTCACAGAAAACTCTTATAGAAATATTAGAAGGTATAGGGGTGAAATCTGAATTCAAACATAATGAGGTACAAGTGCCTGTTTCTTTTCCCTCCCACACTAAATCCATGGAACTGCGTCAGTAGGAAACATACATTACTGATAAGATAATGAAACACAAAGGCAGAACTAAAGAAATGGAACGCCATTGTTCATGTACAAGTCTATTGGCCTAGTTGTCTCAAAGAATGCATCATATCATTGTAGAAAGAACTCCCTTTCACAATCCTTTTATATGATCCTATTATTATGAACATCCTCAGTGTTTGTGGAATGCATGACTCTAAGTCCTGCATACACTAAATCATTCAACATGTATGCTAATGAATTGCTTTATTAGCCCACCCCAGGATTATTATAGATTAGACAAGGGCAAAGGATGAAGGATGACAAAAATGGTATTTAATGGTATTCCAATAGCTTCCCCATGTAAGGGATCATTTACAAATGCAGTCTCAAGTGCGGTTGTGCTAAAACGGACGCATATGCTGTAATTAGTGATGCCTTTCATTAGAGTTACTGGTATACAAACATGCTTCTAGTGCTTCAGTACAGCTGATCCATGTTCCATTGCATCTGTCCTGCATCTTCTGATCAATTGCACACAAGTGAGCATATCACCTATTAAAGTTCCCATGTTTCACCCAATGCGTTGGAGCTTGTTAGTTATTCACTGTGCAACACTGAGGGATTAATTGGTTGTATTGTGGCCACTTTTTGCCGTTGCCAGATTCGCATAAGGGGCGGAAAAAATTGCCGCCCACGGCAAAAAAAATAGTTGTCCGTTTAAAAAAAATTATGCACGCCTGAAAAAAATTTTATTGACGCGCAACATTTTTATCTTTTCCTAGATATGCGAATTTCGCTGTGAAGCTAAATGTGACAGAGTCGCCCATCGCTAATTATGAACAATGAGGATATATTTAATCAAACTTTTACTTTATCAATGTATTTATTCATGCATATGCCAATCTCTTTATATTCAATATTTCATATTTAATTTAGTCATTTAGTCTTAATTAGTCAGTTAATTATTAATTCACCCTCTCAGAAGGCCTTATTTACTAATGGGGGAGAACAACATAGTAACATAGTAACATAGTAAGTTGGGTTGAAAAAAGACATACGTCCATCAAGTTCAAACATAATGCCTATATATAACCTGCCTAACTACTAGTTGATCCAGAGGAAGGCAAAAAACCCCATCTGAAGCCTCTCTAATTTGCCACAGAGGGGAAAAAATTCCTTCCTGACTCCAAGATGGCAATCGGACCAGTCCCTGGATCAACTAGTACTAAGAGCTATCTCCCATAACCCTGTATTCCCTCACTTGTACTGGGAGCTATCTCCCCTACCCCTGTATTCCCTCACTTGTACTGAGAGCTATCTCCCATAACCCTGTATTCCCTCACTTGCTAAGAATCCATCCAGCCCCTTCTTAAAGTTATATAATGTATCAGCCAGCACGACTGATTCGGGGAGGGAATTCCAGAACCTCACAGCTCTCACTGTAAAAAATCCTTTCCGAATGTTTAAATGGAACCTCCCTTCTTCTAAACGAAGTGGGTGCCCTCGTGTCCGTTGGAAGGACCTACTGATAAATAAAACATTAGAAAGGTTATTATATGATCCCCTTATATATTTATACATAGTTATCATGTCACCTCTTAAGCGCCTCTTCTCCAGTGTAAACAGACCCAACTTGGCCAGTCTTTCTTCATAACTGAAACTTTCCATACCCTTTACCAGCTTAGTTGCCCTTCTCTGGACCCTCTCTAACTCAGTAATGTCCCGTTTGAGCACTGGAGACCAAAACTGAACAGCATATTCTAGATGGGGCCTTACCAGCGCTCTGTAAAGGGGAAGAATAACCCCCTCCTCCCGTGAATCTATACCCCTTTTAATACAGCTCAAAACCCTGTTTGCCCTTGCAGCTGCTGCCTGGCATTGCTTGCTACAGCCAAGTTTATTATCTACAAGGACTCCAAGGTCCTTCTCCATTATGGATTTGCCTAGTGCAGTCCCATTAAGGGTATACGGGGCTTGCATGTTTTTACATCCCAGGTGCATGACCTTACATTTATCCACATTAAATCTCATCTGCCACTTAGCTGCCCAGATTGCCAGTTGGTCAAGATCCTGCTGCAGGGATGTCACATCCTGGATAGAATTGACTGGTCTGCAGAGTTTTGTGTCATCTGCAAACACTGATACATTACTCATAATACCCTCCCCCAAGTCATTTATGAACAAATTAAACAAAAGTGGACCCAGTACAGAACCCTGAGGGACCCCACTGAGGACCTTATTCCAAGTAGAGAATGTACCATTAACAACCACCCTCTGTACCCGATCCTGTAGCCAGTTTTCTATCCATGTGCAAACGGCTTCACTAAGACCAATAGACCTTAGCTTAGAAAGCAGTCGTTTGTGGGGAACGGTATCAAATGCTTTCGCAAAATCCAAATAGATGATATCTACTGCATCCCCACTGTCCAGCTTCTTACTTACCTCATCATAAAAAGCAATTAAATTGGTCTGACATGACCTGTCCTTCATAAAGCCATGCTGATTACTGCTCATAATGCCATTCTCCACTACATAACTTTGTATGTGATCCCTTAACAAGCCTTCAAATAACTTGCCCACCACGGATGTCAAACTTACAGGCCTATAATTGCCAGGCTGAGATCTTACTCCCTTTTTAAATATGGGAATGACATTCGCCTTCTTCCAATCCGTAGGTACCATACCTGATGAAAGAGAGTCTGAGAATATCAGAAACAAGGGCCACTGCAATTCTGCCCCTAGCTCTCTCAGTACCCGAGGGTGTATTCCATCTGGCCCAGGTGCCTTGTTTACATTTATCGTGTGTAACCCTTTAAGCACCATATCCTGTGCCAACCACTGTGTAGTTGGAGCTGAGGCAACAGTGCAGCTATTGGGTGGGACTTGGCCCACTGGCTCCTCTACTGTATACACAGAAGAAAAGAACTGGTTAAGCACATCTGCCTTTTCTGTATCCGCTGTAACCATATTGTTACTATAACTCAATGGGGCCACACCCTCAACCTGCATCTTTTTACTATTAATATACTTAAAAAACTTTTTGGGGTTAGTCTTGGCCTCAGCCGCGATGCGCTCCTCATTTTCTATCTTTGCCTTCCGGATTGCTGTTTTACAACACTTGTTATAGTGTTTATAATCATTAAACGCAGCTACTGTCCCCTCTGACTTATATTTCTTAAAAGCTTTCCTTTTTCTCCCTATTAACTTCTTTACCTCAGAGTTAAGCCACATAGGGTAATTCTTAACACTTCTACTTTTTCTTATTAATGGAATAAATTGAGAACAGTAATGATTTAATATCATTTTAAATGACAACCATTTCTGCTCTGTGTTTTTATCAGAAAACATAATGCCCCAATCTATGCCCTGAAGCGCTGCCCTTAAGGAGCTAAAATTTGCCTTCCTAAAATTCATTGTCTTTGTTGCCCCCGTGTAAATTTGTTTCCTGCACCAAACATCAAATGAAATAACATTATGGTCACTATTACCCAGGGGTTCAACCACTTGCACATTTGCTATACGTTCTGGGTCATTAGAGATCACTAGATCCAGTATAGCATGGTTCCTGGTTGGCTCCTCAACAACCTGTGACATAAAGTTGTCATGCAGCAAGTTTATAAACTTGTTCCCATTTACTGTCCTGGCAGTACTATTGCCCCAGTCAATATCAGGGTAATTAAAATCCCCCATTACTATCACTTGCCCCAAACTAGCAGCCTTTTCTATTTGCAACAGGAGCTGGGCCTCCTCCTCTTCGCTTACATTAGGGGGTCTATAGCATACCCCTACAATTAGTTTGGTAGATTCCTTACTATCTGTGAGAAGCTCAACCCATAAGGATTCAGCTCCCTCTGTTAACCCCATCACTTCCTCCCTAATATTTGCTTTTAATTCCTGCTTAATGAACAGACACACTCCTCCTCCTTTTCTATTGCCCCTGTCCCTCCGAAACAATGTATACCCCCCAATATTAACTGCCCAGTCATGAGACTCATTCAACCAAGTTTCAGCAACTCCAATCACATCATATTTCCAAACAAGGTCGGACTGGGCCGGCAGGACACTAGGAAAAAATCCAGTGAGCCCTGGCCCTTGTAGGTCCCCCTCCCCTGGCACGCCTAAGTATGCATGCTCGGGGGAGTGAGGGGGTCCCTTGGGGGAGTGTGGGGCCCCTTCAGTGGCAGCTCGGATGGGCCCTGCACCCCCCAGTCTGACCCTGAAAGCAAAAATTAGTTATCATTTTTTTATACCTGAAGTGTGTTCCTTCCCTCCCCCCATGATTCTATTTCTACCTACACCTGCACTTTGCACCCAATTTATGACTATGCTAGGTGCAACACAGCTGATACTAAGGGGCACATTTACTGAAGTGTGAATTTTCTCCTCATCTAAATTCACCAAAGTTCATGTCAATTCACCAGGTGTATCTTAAAAACGCGGGAAATGTGGTGAATATTCTCCTGGCTTTCTCCGTGAAACTTGTAGTGGGCTTTCTCTTGTGAAATTGTAGTGGGGAACATTCTCTAGAGAATTTTAACCATGAAAAAATAACATAATAAAAATTAGCCTGGAGGGGGCGATGTAGCTAATGAGATTCATACATGGCTGCCCTATCTTTATAATAGTAGTTCGCCAGCCTAAAACTGGAGGAATTTCTCTTGGCAAGAATTTGTTCTTGTGCTCTTAGTAAACTGGAGAATATTCACAGGAGAGATTTTACCTGGAGAAGAGAATTTATGCCAATGCAAGGAGAATTTTGACCACTATAAAATTAATCATATGCCCCCTAGCATTAATTATTCCAATATCAACAAAATATTTTACATCTGCATCCTTTATGTCACCCTACTCTATGGTGCAGATTTACTAAAGTATGAAATTAGAGCTCACCACAGTAAAATTCCTCCACTCTCAATTGATTTTAATTTAATTTTTAGAAGGGTATTTATCAAATGAACTTTAACTTTCACCCATTAATAAATATGCCTCTAAAAATCCTATAGGATTGAATAGAGTGGTGGAATTTTACTATGGAGACCTCTTATCTCACACTTTGATAAGTCTGCCCCCATGAACCTTGTTCTGTTGTGGAGAACAGTAGCCTTAAGGTATTCTGAAACTGGGCCAGGATAACAGTCTCTAGGATCTTACTGATTACTACTATGTGATTGGCTGCAAGGGGCCTGCATTTAGTGGCCACAAATTGTTTGGCCACTAAATGCAGGCAAAACAGAAGTTTTCCTGATGTTCTGTTCTGTGTTCTGTTGCCAGGTGTATGAATATTGAGAGCACATAGAGGAAGGGCAGGCTGAAAGAAGATGAATGGCAAGAGAGTTAAGAAAAGATCAAAATGTAAGGATTGGAGGCATAAGAGAAAGGGTAAGGGGAAACGGAAACAAAATGTACATTTTGGAGGCCTGGATCAGTTGCAAAGCTGGGCACCCAAAAGCACTAGCCAAATGAATTAAAGTCATTCCACCCAGGCTTCATGCCCTCCAATAAACTAGAAGCTCTTCAGTGACGCTGCCAGAGGTTTTCATAAGTCATAAAGGCGTCTAGCGTTTCAGTGTGCATAATCAGTTGCATCATTTTAACAGTTAAAGTGAGATTTTCTAGGTGAGTGGGTATTAAACCTCGCTGAAAGTAATTGGTTCCTGACTGCGTCACTAGCACTGCTCGCTGGGTGCTTAAGGATCCAAAGATCGTCAGCACTAGTACCAGGGATTAGACTGATTCAGAAAATGGCTTGTGTGCTGTCACAGCCTTCTCTCCTAGTCGGCATCTGGGATACAAGCCAAGCAATATTAAACACATCTATTATCCGCAGCCAGGATTTTTTAATTATGACATATAAAAGTAATCACCAATACTGCTGAAAAAAATACCCAACAGTCGCTTCAAAATTCATTTAAAAAATGAAATAGGTCAGATGTCCTTAGAAGTTTTGGGTGCAGGTCTTACTTTATGGTAGAACATTTGGCTGGGTTCCTCTTAGCCCATAGAAAGGTATATATATATATCATACCCCCCAACTGTCCCGCTTTTCGCGGGACAGTCACGGTTTTTAATAGATTACGGAAACACGGGGCATTCTTTGAACTATCAAGCACAGCAGGATGCGCTGGCTGTAGCCGGACATTCCGGCTTCGTCTGCTGCTCTGCATCTTATGCAGCTTCTTTTGCAGCCCATAGACAGTAGCCCCCATACACAGTGCCCCCATAGAAAGGAGGCCCCATGCACAGTGCCCCCATAGACAGTAGGCCCCATGCACAGTACCCCCCATAGGCGCTCTGGCTTCGTCTACTGCTTTACTTCTTTTGCGGCTCCTTGTGCAGCGGAGACAGGCCCTTTTATAAGGTTGCACCCTGTGTGTACGTGGGCGCAACCTTATAAAAGGGCCTGTCACCGCTACACAAGGAGCCGCAAAAGAAATAAAGCAGCAGACGAAGCCGGAGCGCTTATGGGGGCTACTGTGCATGGGGACTACTGTCTATGGGGGCACTGTGTATGGGGGCTATTGTCTATGGGGTCAATTGGGGGCCCTGTCTATGGGGGGTACTGTCTATGGGGGCACTTTCTATGGGGCACTTTCTATGGGGGGGTACTGTTTTTGGGGCACTTTCTATGGGGGCCCTGTCTATGGGGGGTACTGGTTTATGGGTGCACTTTCTCTGGGGGGTACTGTCTTTGGGGCACTTTCTATAGGGGCACTGTGTATGGGGGGTACTATCTATTGGGCCATTGGGGTTATTGTTTTTTGGGGTACTGTGTATGGGGGGAACTGTCTATGGGGGCACTGTGTATGGGGGGTACTGTCTATTGGGCCATTGGGGGCATTGTGTATGGGGGCACTGTGTATGGGGGGTACAGTCTATTGGGCCATTGGGGGCACTGTGTATGGGGGTACTGTGTATGGGGGCTACTATCTATTGAGCCATTGTGGGCACTGTGTATGGGGGGGCAAAGTTGGTACATAGTTATAACTCACTTATAACTGACTGCCTTCTCTCTATATTTGTATTTTATATGTAGGAGTTGCTATATTGTTTTCCTTAGGTAGTACAGTATGAGGGTATAGCACATTTGCGTCTGATCTCATCATTTCAACTATATAAAAGTGGGTGTGGTCAAAAAAATTGCCGTGCTGCACGCGCCAAATCTTTTTGTCCCTCTTTTCATTTTTCAAATGTTGGGAGGTGTGATATATATATATAACAACATAATAAGGAGAGGGCACACACCACCAAAAAAAAAGCTGCCTGGGTGCCAGGTAAGGTAGCCACCATGTAAAGAAACAAAGGACTCAGCAGAAAAAATAAAAAAAATTACAAAATATGTAATGTGATATTGCACATTAAAGAATTATTTTTATTTTTTTCTGCAAATCATGTGAGTGCTGAGTCCTTTGTTTCTTTATATCTATATATATATAATATATATTTACAGGTATAGGACCCGCTATCTAGAATGCTCGGGACCAGGGGTATTCTGTATAAGGATCTCCATACCTTAAGTCTGCTAAAAAATCAATAAAACCTTAATTAAACCCAATAGGATTGTTTTGCCTTCAATAAGGATTAATTATATCTTAGTTGGGATCAAGTACAGGTACTGTTTTATTATTACAGAGAAAAGGGAATCATTTAACCATTAAATAAACCCAATAGGGCTGTTCTGCCCCCAATAAGGGGTAATTATATCTTAGTTGGGATCAAGTACAAGGTACTGTTTTATTATTACAGAGAAAAGGGAATCATTTAACCATTAAATAAACCCAATAGGGCTGTTCTGCCCCCAATAAGGGGTAATTATATCTTAGTTGGGATCAAGTACAAGGTACTGTTTTTTATTTCTACAGAGAAAAAGGAAATCATTTTTAAAAATTAGAATTATTTGCTTATAATGGAGTCTATGGGAGACTGCCTTTCCGTAATTCGGAGCTTTCTGGATAATGGGTTTTCGGATAAGGGATCCCATACCTGTATATGATAATACTGTTGTACCAATTACTATAATATAGTTTCACAGATGTTTAAAAGAGTATATTAAGGATTTATGCCCAAATTTTAAACAAACCGGCCTCAATCCTGGGCAAATTTCCACTGTTGGGGGCCCCTCAGGGAAGCCTGGGAACCACTGCACTAACAATACATTGAATTCTGTAGAGTTTGAAAAGTGTAGTTTTTTCAGTATTCTAAATTTGCGAATGACCAGAATACCAGTATCTGCTTTATGTATTTTCATTTATTTTGCAACACTTCCAACCCTCTTGTTTCATATACTGTGAAAGTAGGTCAGACATGACACTGCCTCTGGGACCCAGCAGATGCTGTTTTTGGGCAGAAAATAGACCAGACAGTTATATGTGAGACAAGGATAATAGGGAACAGCTCAATTTGATGGTACAAGTGGTCCACTAACCCCTAAATAATTAAACAAATACTTGTAAATGAGCTGGAATTTTTGAAAGAGCACATTTAGGGGGTGGGGGAGGAATTTAATTTTTTTTTTTTTTTTAAATGCTGCATCTATATTCTGCCCCTGGGTGGGGTAATCTCTAACTCACTAGAATCACTGGAAAATTCTATGCAGATTTAGAGCAAAGGATTAGACATTCTGTAGTCAACCTGAATGAAGGAATTAATTTAAAGGAAAACTAAACGTAAAATTTAATCTGCCTTAAAATGCTGCATTTTATATATTGAACTTATTAAAACAGGTACAGCATCTCTACAATAGTAATGATCCAGCTGGATCTTAAATTTTTATAGAAGTGTCAGTGACCCTGAACATGCTCAGTGCGCTCTGGGCAGCTGTTGAGAAGCTAAGCTTAGGGTGTTGTCTCGATTTATCAGGCAGAAATTGACATTTGCCTTCCATAGAAGCTGGTGCTACAGGGCTGATTATTAAATTCTGATGATAATTGCACTGGATTCTGAGTTGCCATGTAACGAGAATCTGAATTCAAAGTTAACCTTGTATGTTAAAGGTTATATTCTATACACGCTGTATTTTGTTAAGTGACAGCAGCACAGAGTATGGGCAGGGAATCAGCAGAAAAGAACATGGGGGGCTACTGGGGCATCTTTGGGGGCACAGATATTCCCTGCTAAAGGGCTGGGGTTGCCTTGGGCTGGTACAGAAGCACAAAACATAATGTGCAGCATTTCTACCCTAGGTATAGTTTATCATATAGTACCATTTATCATGTAAAGGTGCAACTGTGTCTCCCTGCTCATTAGTATCAACCCTGTTGTGTTTCCTATGCTAAAGCATTTTACTTTTATTCATGTCATTGAGGTTTTTCTTTATGGGATTTTGCAGTGTTAAGCAATATGGTTGTGTTGTATCAAGCAGAACATTATTGCCAATGGAGCATTTCAGCCTTGGCAGAATGTTATGAGAAGGTTGGATTCAAACTCAAAGTCATGAATTTGTAGCTGCTAAAGCCCCAGATTGGGAATTATAAATTACCTGTCTGAATTTCCTACCTTCTGTTTCACCCTCTGGCTATATCTCTGAACAGAATGCATCTTGTGAGTCACGGGACAAAATCCTGACGGCAAAGTCCAGTTACCCAAAACATATTGCCAAACATTATTTTGGTTGCTTATTTAGTCTACCCGAGGGCTACGTACCTTCCTGGTCTGCTCATCTCATTAGGCACAGAATCATCCCAGCAAATTACAGAGTTTGTGCTGACCGGTACATCAGTGTACTGAATTGAAATAATTTGCTTCTAACTTGTATATATAATTATATATATTTTCAGATAAAGAATCAATAAAAAGTATATGTTCAAAACATGGTTATTGGTCATTAGAACATTCAGGATATTTCCAAGGCTTCAGTACAAGGGCACATAAACAGATCGAATTCATCTCTATTCATAATACTGCCTTCCCCTTAGGATCTGGATCTAAGGTATCCAACTGATTGGCCTGAATGCCTAACAGATACAGATGCAGCCAGAAAGTTTTTACATTTTTGTCTCACCATGTCCAGACACCATTTTTTAAATGTAAAATCCTGCTCTCTAGATGGTTATTACGTGCAAAGACTTGTCAGCAAAACACAACAGAAAACACCGCAGACCATGTGCCACCTTTTCGGAACTACAGGAAGTTGTGGCTTTTCTCCATCTACTCCTTCTGCCAACACAGTCTCCCACACAGTAAATCTGCAGATGAATTTTACAAACTGGGCAAAAAAAACTCTGATCACAGGATGGTCTGTTGCAACCAACCTTAATCTAACATGCATGGTTGAAATTTCTCGATATAATGCTCTTTTTATGCAACACAACACTTCATTAGTAGCAGCTGAATAATTCTGCCTAGTGTTTCACAGTTTGTCATCCCCAAAAATCCCCAAATCCGTTGTAATTAAGGATACCCCCACCATACCCCCAGCACACTACCATTTAGTATATAATTATGTTATTTCTACCAAGGTGCCTAACCTTGCATTTCTTAACATTGAACCTTATTTTCTAGTTTGTTGCCCAGTTCTCCAGTTCAGCCAAATTTATTTAAAATGGCAGCATCCTACATGGAACTTATAGCTTTGCTTTCACTGGTAACCTTAGGGTCATTCAAAAACAATTAAAAAAGCAAAGGGCCAAGGACTGACCCCTGCAGTACTCCACTAACAACACTGGTGCAATTCAAAAATGCACCATTTACCACCATTTTTGTAATCTATTCTTCAGCCAGTTCTCTATCATCTCTATAAGTACAAATATGTTCGATACCAATATATAATTTAATCTGTGTGGTACTGCATCAAATGCTTTCGAAAACTCTAAGTAGATCACATCCACCGTCACCACAGAGTTTAGGTTCCTGCTCACCTACTCATAGAAGGCAATTAAAGCCAAGGATCCAAGAAAGCGGTATGCTGAGGAAACAGAGTGGAGCTGCTACAGATCCCTCATCACCACCATGCTTAGTTTGTTACATATGAGCCTGTAAGAGTACTATAACTATTACTACATTGGCCCAGAGACCCCTTCATTGCTTCTGCATTGTTCCTTACATAATGTGCAAGGAAGGACAGTAGATTACCAGCAGATTTTCTTGCCCTAGTTTACCACTATCTGATGGAGTCTTAGACAAGTCAATATTACAGAATATGTTTTACTCATTACAATTGAACTACAGCAGTACTTTTTAGTAACCAGAACAGGTCAATATTAAAGCTCTTCAGCCCCAGTTGCCCTGTTTGTCTACAACCTGAGTAAACTGAGCAACATATCTGCAACAGCTTCTATTTGTGAGTGTCTGGAAGCTCTGATTATCCACTTCCGTGTGGAAACATTTATACTTATTGTCGTATTAACTACAAGGTAACAGTGTATTTGCCTGTTTGATAACTTGCCTAAGCGCTGGTAACAATCTGGGAACCAGCTAGTCAATTTTTTTATATATACAAGGGTGATTTTAAATGCATTGCTGTCGTGTGACTGAAACAGACAGATCGTAGGACTGGATTCACTGATGCTTACATACAACCTGTAAAGTCAACAGTTGTATTAGTGTAACATTTAAACTGAGATGTTATACAGGTAAATCCCTGAGCATTGTATACAATATTAAAGTAAAACAGTGACAAAAACCAACCATCATGGGGTTCGCAAGACAATGTAAAAGAGTTTACTGTATGCATGCACAATTCTAGTGTTTGCTAATGAATGTAAATATATTGTTCTGATTATGAGCATGTAGTAATCAACAACAAGGTTGTGTCTTCACTGGATGAATGACATGTTCTTAAAGTAATATCATTATAAAGCTTATTGTATTGGGATTATATGCTGACTTGGTAGCCCATCTCAACAATTAATCCATGCTGTTTCCTTAAACATTGGTGGAATAAATAACATGGTCAAAAGTTTCACTTGAAGCAGCCTACTGTGTACAAGGGTTGCTTGAAAATTCTACCATAAACGACTGCTAAAACTAAGTCTTTCAGGGGTGGTAGAGATTAAAGATAAAATATTAACAGTAAAGCTGCCCATTTAATGGCTAATAAAAGTCCTTGTATAGCAATATATAACCCCCGGCCATATACAGGTGGGACTGTCTGTTGCCCAATATCTGGCTGAAAATGTCCAGATATCTATTGGATAGGTTTGAAATTCCAACAGGAAATCAGATTGTTCATGTGGTCCCTGTCTGATGGCTCCCATTAAGCCTGCACTAAGATGGAACCATTGGGCCTCTGTGGATAAATCAGGCAAAGATCCACTTATTTGGTGCCTCACCAAACAAGTGTATCTTTTCATGTATGGCTAGCTTGAGCAGGGTCACCGTCAGGGACCCAGAGACAGAACGGGCCCAAACAAGGAAAAGCATGATTCTGGGGTCACAAAAGAAGGGGTTTAGATGGATCATGGGCAAAGTTTAAATAGAGAGTGGTCAGGGCAGATCAGGGGCATGACTATGGACGCAAGGAACTTCTATTTTCATTGGGGTCAAAGGAATCCTGATAACTTATTAGTATGTGGCCCATAATTGCCGATAGTTGCCTTGAGCTTAAGTATATTGTACCTTGACTGACCATAGAAATGTAATATCCTAACGGGTTTAACTAGTCTATAAGCACCTATTGTATTCTATGTGCTTTTTAAGTTCTTAGAAAATGAGCACTGTATCTGAAACAGCTTAGCATGTCTTGCATACCATTCCCTTTAAGTTGCTCCTGGTGGCTCCTGATAGGTGGCTGTTTTTACATTTCTGGCTTGGACCGGTTTTGGAGGCACAGGCTAGCAGTCTACAAGGGGCTACCAATTAGCCAATCACAGCCCTTATTTGGTATTCCCAAAGAACTATTTTCATGCTTGTGTGGGTCATCAAGACTTTTTATATCTGAGTGTGGCTCAAGAGTATAAAAGGTTGGGGACCCCTGGCTTAGGGTGTTACTTGAGAGTTGGCCATAGGAGGCATCCTTCAGAGCAATGTCTGTTAGTTATTTTGAGAGTAGAAACAGATGTCCTTGTGCAAATATGACTGCATTCAACATAATGATGTTTAATGAATTTGTTTGTGTTTGTTTTTGACATTATAAGGACCTTCTCCTCTCATTCTGATGAAACTTTAAAAGCCAGCTGCTCGGCAAGGAGTTTTCATTATTAACTGCCTCTTCAAATTAGAATCGTGAAAAGCGTTACCCAAAACACTTCATTCCTTTATCTGGCAGAGTAATTATAACCCAACAACTGAGAGCAGCTTTCAGATATGGATTTTACTGTTAATTAATCATTTCCGAATTCCTGAAGTAATGAAAAAAAAAGATAATGAAGATATCCTCTGACTGAGACACTACAGGGCTCATTTATAGTGATGAGTGAATCTGATTTGCAAAACGCATTGGGTGGTTTTTTTTCCGACTTTTTCCACAGTTACTTTTTCTGTGCAAAATCCATTGAAGTCTGTGGGTGTTTTTTAGCTGCAATATTAATTTGTTGCAGTTTTGTAAAAACATTTAATAATGGCGAAAAGTAGAATTTTAGTGCAAATCCATACCTGCTCATTGCTACACATTTATTACATGGAAGGGAGTAGTGCCCTGTTTTTTGCTCAATGGACCTGCCCTCTGGAAACTGCACTTTATCTGTCTACAGCACGACATATGGGAGGGGTGGCAGAGAGGGGTATGTGGGTTTTCTCTTTCACACCCCAAACCCATGCTCAAAGGATGAAGCACCAGGGAATGGAGGGCGCTATGTACTCAGTAATTAATGCCCATGGTGCCCCACTAAAGGTTAAGCCAGCACAACGACATAGACCAGTGCTAGATGAGTGTATTGCATGCCCATAAGCACACATAACCCCACGTGTAATTAAAAGCACTAAGTTTGCCCAGGAGCAGTAACCCACAGCAACCAATGTTTGTTTTTAAACAGGTGACCAGTAAATTCTACCTGCTGATTGGTTGCCATGAGTTACTGCTCCTGGGCAAACTCAGTACCTTTTATTAAATTGAACTCCCACAGAGATTGCTCCAGGCATTGGTATATAAACCCCCATCTGAAACCCTCCAATAACTGTATGCAGTATGTACATTTTGTGCTACAAACATCAGACTTCAAGGAAACAGAGAGGGAGTGCATTAATATAGAGAGATGATACAGCACATACATTCTCCCAACAGGTATAAAGATAATTGGATTATCCCTTACTGGATCCGTTTATGAAGAGATCGGCTCAGACCGAGCATTTTTCATGATTTAATGTCCTGTATATACCTTATAAATACACTGCATGTAATGCTGATGGTATCAATAGCGCCTGCAAACCTCATTCCATTTTGTCACGCAGATGGCAAACAGTAGAAGAATTGTTGCTGTTTGGAGGGAATGCAATTCTAGGATTCCATTCATTACCTGGCACGCCTGATTAATCTATGGGCCCACAAGGCTTTCTGCAAAGCTGTTGATAAGAACTGGTCAGATTGGTCAGAAAGCCAACGCACGAAGTATCAGAGCCCATCCACAATTCCCATCTCGCTAGTCAAAAATATCAGCCATTTCATTCCCCAGAGATAATGTAGGTGATATGTACAAAGACAGACAACTTCATATTAAGTTTTTTGCGGTTCTGTTGATAACACGCAACTGGGGAGAAATGAGAGAGTACGATTCTAGTTTTCTGTTATTCATACAGATACATTGCTATATGCTTCCATAACAGGATTACAGAAGAAAATACATATTTCGCTATATGAAACATCTTACTATATGTGAGCCCCGGGCCTTTAAAGGAAAATTAAACAATGTAGGTCTCTTTAAAAATATTGTGCATAAAACAGCTCATATAAAAAACCCTGCTTCATCTATATTAATCATTTTCATAAAACTATACCTTTTAATAGTATGTGCCACTGGGTAATCCTAAAAAGAAAATTGCCATTTTATATACTAATGGCGACCCCCTGGGATCATACCATTCATGGTGCAATATGTACTGATATTTACTGTATATATTCCACAAAATTCTTTAACAGGCCACTTAATATGATATAAACTATCCGTTGGTTAAGTATTCATTATGGGGGTATAGTTTTCCAAGGCTTTCAACTATATCCATGTTAAATATGCTGGGAATATGTAAGCACTGTGAAGGAATACATTTGCACCATAGGGTACATCTCTCATCTGGCTTTGTATTAGTGATGCTTGCCATTGCCTGTTTGCTAGACAGAGCAGGTTTTTGGCTTGGCAGGGGTATTTTATCTCTTATATTGTAGCTCACTGAGGCTCGGCTGCATTTTGTTGCTACTCGGGTCAACTGCTAGTTTTCTCTAGCCTGTTCTGCTGATTATTTCTCTCTCTTGAAATATATATATATATATATATATATATATACAGGTAGGGGACCTGTTATCCAGAATGCTTGGGACCTGGGGTTCTCCATATTTATGTAATTTGGATCTCCATACCTTAAGTCTGCCAAAAATCATTCAAATATTGAATAAACCCAATAGGATTGTTCCAATAAGGATTAATTATATATTAGTTGGGATCAAGTACACGGTTCTGTATTATAATTACTAAGAAAAAGCAAATCATTTTCAAAAATCAAAATGATTTGCTTATAATGGAGTCTATGGGAGACGGCCTTTCCGTAATTTGGAATTTTCTGGATAATGGGTTTCCGGATATATATACCTGTATATATAAAGTCACTGCAAAGCCAGCTCTAGGTTGAAAAAATTCTAAAGGATAAGAGTACTTCATAGTAGCTAATGTTCCAGTTAATCTTGTAATGTTCATTGGGGATCTGATGAGTGCTATGTATCTATTAACTGCCACTCACACCTGGTGCTTATGTAGAGCTCACTCTGTAAGGCCACAAAGACCTGGGCCATCCAGCTGCCTGTAAATTGGGTCTGGAGCACTGGGGAATTACAGGCAACCTGCACACCGATCCCCAGTGCTCTGTACCTCTGTACCCAGTGTGAAAAGTACCTTGTATTTGATACCAGCTAAATGTTCAGGGTTTATTTAATGGATTTGTTAGCAGATTTAAGGTATAAGGATCCAAATTACAGAAGAGCTGTTATCTGCAAAACCCGAGGTCCCAAACATTCTGGATAACAGGTTCAATACCTGTAATTGATTTTTATTCTCTCTCTCCTTTTCCAGGAACTCCTTTTGGTTAACTGTCAGCAACTGTTTTTGGTGAATTGTTGATCTTATCTTATTATCATCCGGATTCCTGCTTAAAGGTGGCCATACACGAGGCGATTTCGCTCGTTGTGCGATGAACGATTATATCGACAAACGATCGTATGGCGATCGAGTTCCCATACGATATGCCATCCACGGGCAACGATAATTCGGGAAAGATTTTGTCGCATCATTATCGTAAAATACCTACGATCGTACATCTACGTACGATCGATGTCGTTGCTGGCAATCGTGACATGCGCAGAGAACAATCGTTGAAAGACAAATGTCTGACACTCACACCAACTGGCAGATTTTATCGTTAAACGACCAAAATTTTTAAACCTGGCCGATCGATTTTGGGGACGATAATGTCGGCTCGTTTAGTGGGCCGACGATCGTTCGTACACCACCAACTATACGATAACTTAACGATAGCATCGGATCGTTCGGGAATCGGTCGTTTGTAAGTAAAAAATCGGTCCGTGTATGGCCACCTTTAGTCTACTTTATTCTGTAACTGAACTGTAACCAACATACATCTGCCCCTGTATTGCTCTCAACTGGAGTTCTGCAAGATCCATTAACTGTCTTTGCAAACGTGTTTATACCAAGGGGTCAGAGTGAGCTACATCTCTCAATACAGTGAACACTTGGCAGATTAGGCTAATGTCAGACGAGGCGCCTGGCGTATATTTTTGGCAAGTGGAAAAGCGCTTGTCGAAAATACCGCCATCCACCTCCTACCTGTCTCGCGTTATTATTAGAGATGTAGCGAACTGTTCGCCGGTGAACTAATTCGCGCGAACATCGGGTGTTCGCGTTTGCGCAAATTCATGGACTTTTGCTGATGTTCGCCACTTTGGGTTCGCGGTGTTTTTTTTTGGCGTCGCGTTTTTTCGCCTTGGTTTTTCCGCCGCGTTTTTTCGCTTCGTTTTATCGCCTATGCATATACATAGGAATAGCTTGCGGTTTTTTTTTTGGCGTTATTTTTTTGGCGGTTTTTTTTTGGCGTTTTTTTTGGCGTTTTTTTTACAAAGTATTTTTCAGAGAAGTTTTTGCCCTTGATCCCCCTCCTGCATGCCACTGTCCAGGTCGTGGCACCCTTTAAACAACTTTAAAATCAGTTTTCTGGCCAGAAATGGCTTTTCTAGGTTTTAAAGTTCGCCTTCCCATTGAAGTCTATGGGGTTCGCAAAGTTCGCGAATATTCGCGAGTTTTGGCGAAAGTCCGCGAACGGGTTCGCGAACATTTTCGGCGATGTTCGCTACATCACTAGTTATTATGCGGATTTCGGCTACATGTGCCTGCACCGGAGCGTATCTCATTCATTTGGGTGCAGGCAAAGGTAGGAGGCGGACACCTCATCTGACATTAGCCTGAAGGGGCTTGATATATACAATGAATTGTGGCCCTAAAATATTAACTGGGTTTATTAGATTAAAATATAATGATTACTCCCTAAAGTAAAGGGCAATTAAAGAAGGTTGCTTTCATTCAAAAGTCCTGCAGACAGAGAATGTAGTGCAGATTATGCCATGTATCTCAGCTATGAAGGTGGGAGGAATCCATTCCCGAGGGCTGAGTGTGGGACGCAAGCTAAAAGTCATAAGGTGTGAGATACAGGCAGAGGGGGGTCATTCCCCCAGTATGTTGTGCAGGGGAGGAGGGGGAGGAGGGGGAGGAGGAGGGGGATGTGAGGCACAAGGTGTGCTGGAGAGGGGGCTGCAAAGCAAATAGAATTCAGTGTGGAACAGATCAATCAGCTGAATCACATTTTTGTGCTACCCCTAATACCTGGTGTGTATTTAGAAACTGTTGGGCTTGAAAGCAGTATATATATATGTATATATAATATATATTAGCCAGAATTGAACGCCTCTCCCCCCGGTTACACCTGTTAATGAAGGTAGCATTATAGTACACTGCATGTTAGACTTGATTTGATGGGTTGCAGGCACCACCTTGCCTTACTATATACACTACCCAACACTTCCAGCTGCTTCTCAGCTGCCTGTCTTATTATACACATTTAGGGTTGCCACCTCTTCTGTAAAAGGTTACTGGCCTTCCCGATATTTGTATCTTTCTTTCTTAATAATAAGATTGGCATCAAGCATCAACTGGCCAAACTGGTAAAATACTGGCCAGGTGGCAACCCAGAGTGCCACAGTTATGGTCTCTTATTATGACACCCTCCCAGGCTCACTATATATACTGTATATTAGCCCAAAGTTAACCCACTATACACAGCATCTCACAGTTGCAGCCCCTTCACCTGGCACAATTTTTCCTTCCCCTAATGCCAACTTGCCATTCTATACAGACAATGATGAAATTTTAGCCCCTTCTCCTAAAATTATCATAGGTGCCCTGGCCTTTCAATAACTTGGCACGTGAGTAGACAGGCACCTGCATTACACTGTATGGATAGGGTAATTTGTTTTCTTTATAATAAACAGAACATTCTGTTGCTTTCTCTTTGTACCCTGCTCATGTCAGACAAGGGAAAGGGCTCGGCTGCTCCCAAGTGTGGCAATGTTTTTATTATTCAGTCTATCTGCAGTTGCCATGGTGCATAAATCATACGGGCAGCTGGGGTCCGGCAGCGCTGGCACTAACTCTGTTTTATTCTTTCACCTGTGATTCCCTATACCCTCATCTGCTCCCCATACAGCAATGCCACGTAGTAACCCCACGTCAGCTACATTAGAGACAGGGAAGTGGATTTTCAGAATACAAATTTTATATTATTTTTCATTCCATATATCAGATCATAGTGTTCTCATTTATTTTGCACAGGGGAACAAGTCTGCTTTCCAATGACAAAAATAAGTGTCTTCCTTTTATAAAACGATTTAACTTCCATTAGTTTTATCTACAAAAGGCAGCAGCACATTTGGGTACTTTTTATTAGGTACAGCCAACATCAAAGGATTTGGGGTACTACAGACAGGGGCCCTGTGGCAACAGGGTGTCCCATGAAATGGGAGGGTGCAATTAGCAAGGTTTAAGTAGGAGTGGGTGGGGTTTGGCAGATCATGTGGCAACAGGGTGCCCAATGAGATGGGAGGGTGCAATTAACAAGGGTCATGTAGGAGTGGGTGGGGTTTGGCAGATCACAGACATGGTTTGGACATAATGGGGCATGTGGCCAAAGCATACATGCATGGGGCATATTTTTTTTAAAGGGGGCCTCATTCTATTTTTTACCAGGGTCCACCTTCTGGGTGCCCAGGTGAATGGTTAATTAATAATTGGGGCCCCATGTCAGAAATAGTAGAATGATACTATTACATGACAGTGTGCTTGCTGGGAAGTTTGGGAACAGACCTATACTGATAATCAGCTCCAGGCAGGGTTGCCATATTTTCTGAGAAACAATACCAGCCTTCCTATATTTTATGCTTTTTTCACTATTAATAACATTAGCATCAAGCAACATTTTTACTGGGCGGTAAAATAACAGCTATGGTAACACTAACTCCAAGCCCTTAACCTCTCATGCCCATAGAAACCTCTCTTTTCTGAATATTTGCATTAATATAGAGAATTTGGTGTAGTCTATAGACTACAGTGTTTCTATAGACTACTACAAAATACCTCCATCTAGTGGTTGAAATTGAGGGTTTCTGCTGTTCTTTGCATAATTGCAGAGTGGGGGAGAAAACATTAATTCCATGTTCATGTGCATTTAGCTGCTGGGTAACTTTCTTGGTCAGGCTCCGGCTAGAGTCAGAAGGCTACTTACCAGCTACATAGGGTTGCATATATACAGTATGCCTCTATCAGGGATACAATTATGCTCTATCACTATGTTCTCACTCAGCATTTGCTTTCTCCATATACAAGCTAAGGAATGAGGGTCATTAAGTCTTGCAGCCCCTCAGGCAGTGAACCTTGATTTAGCTTGTCCATATAATGCAGTCAACACCACTTACATCAAAGGGTTACCATTCCCATTCTTTTCTAAGCTAGCGGTTTGACTCTTAATTCTATTACAGGATTCTCATCTGCTTTCAATACAGAAAAAGGAATAATTTGTTTTTGTAAAGACCTGTTGGTCTTGGACTTGAGACTCATCTATAAGGCTCCATTGACACAAACTTGGACGGACATTGCAAACCTTGGAACAATTATTTAGTTCTTCACTTTAGCTTTGAAACATATTTTAATTCTTTTCTTACCGCTCTCATCTAGCAAGAAATCATCCTGGTAACGGAACTTTTCTGGTCCACAAGCAATAAAAATGTCATCGTCTCCGAAGAAATCCTGGAGGCACAACACCTGCAAGAGAAGTTACATTTTATCATGGAATTGTGTTCTGTAATAACTCAGATCCATTACAAAAACCCACGGCTTGAATAAAATATCACACTTAATGAAATCAACAGGGGTTCCTCTCCAGAGACCTGCAAAGAGCCTTTCTGCCAACCATCTGTTTAATGCCAAAAAAAAGTATTTCTTTGTGTGGAGGAAGGGAGTGTAATCCATTAGAGCCTGCATGTGTCAGTCAAAAGCCAACAAGATGAGTCTCAGCCTACTCTTGGAATTCTGAGTTAAATAAGGACAGACCTGCAGGCTTTACAACGATTCACATGCATTATACAAATTTTGCTCTAGTGATTTAGAGTAACCAACTGTTTGGCCCCCTTGAGAAAACCTTTTGATGTTTCCTTCAAACCCATTGTTCCTGCACATGTGCCATAATGTAAAGTGATCTGGCCAGTATAATTAAAAATGGCTTCACTTGTTGCTGAGTTATACCCATTTATAATAAGAAACTTCATGGCCATTGCTCCCACTGAATTGTGGGCATTCAGTGCTAATGGGCACCCACCTATATCAGGAAAAAAGTGGAGAGTGATGGAGATAGCTCAAGTTAGATACACACTGGAAAATATTGTTGGAAGACCTGAGCAATTTTCACCTAAATGCCCTGATGCCCATGTGTGAGACCTAAATAAGCTGCCCCTATCATAATTTGTTATTGCAGACATATTTGTAAATTAATTCAACCAATGGTGTTGTGTGAAGATATTCCACACCAGCTGCAAGGTTTCTCTTAGGAAGGGATCCCCAGTCTTTTTAACTTGTGAGCTACACTCAGATGTAAAAAGTATTGCTGAGCCGCACAAGAATGAAAAAGTTCTTTGGGGTACACCATGTGTAGCTCCATGTGGACTGCTAGGAGTAAAACTGTGTCTCCAATGTCCCTCTATAGGGGGGCTGCCATATTTGTGTAGCAGGAGGCGTTAGCATTAGAAGTTATAACTGACCGGCTGAGAAGGGACAGTCAGGTTGGCAAAACAGTCAGGTTTAGGGACCTCAAGTAACAATTAATTGCAAATGCAGCAAAAAATTATTAACATGGCCTATAGGCAACTTTTTATTTGGATTCATATTTTAAAGAGTAGTTTTTTATGTCAGTATCCCTTTAGTTACTGGCATGACTGATATTATTGTTCTAAGTCTACAGTCAAATCCCCACAGATTCAGTTATCTAGGTTGACCATGCAGAATTATCCATGAGCAGCCAGTAGGATATCATACCAATAATCACTAAACCTTAACAACAATGGATATAATCCCCTGTTGACTGGGCCCTTCCATCACTGTAACAAAAAGGATAAAAATCAAGACCCATGTGCACTTGCAGATTCCGCAGTGATAATTTATAACACATAAGCTGATGTTTTCACACTTCCAAGAGTGATAAATGTATGCCTGGAGCCTCTGAAACGTCACCTTGTTGTTGAGAAAATTTAAAGCCTTTACTTCCTGAATCATAAGAGATGCGGAGGATTTAATTTATAATGAGCTAACGCATTACAATACTGATATATACACAAATGATTTCAAATAAATATTGCTCACAGTCCGTTCTTTCTGTAAAACATGCAGCAACGTTAACCTCTTCTGGTATGACATTATCCAATGCTCAAGTAAAGCTGGCCATACACTGAAAGATCCACTTGTTTAGCGAGCTTTCCCCAATGACAGATCTCTCCCAAATTGGACCGCATTTGGGACTGATCCAATCTTTGGCCCTAGGAGAAGGCGAGGATACATCAACAAGCTGATGTAGTCATCCTTTCAATGATTTTTAAATCTGTCTAATTAATATCTGCCATATATTTGGTCAGATATAGGTTGGATAGGCCTGCCAGAGTGCCCCATACATGGGCAGATAAGCTGCCGACTTGGACTGAAGGAGCCAGATCAGCAGCTAAAATCTGCCCATGTATGGCCACCTTAACATAACACAATAGAAATGAGGAGCTGCCATGAACCTATAGTACTGGCATTTATTTTTAAGTTTCTTGTATACCTTAGAAATTTGTCTAGCTGGTTTATCAGTATAAAGCAAGAATAGAGGTATACCACATCCATTGCCATAGGAGTCTGCTGGGATCACCCAGAATTCATTTACTAAAATATGGTACATAAATTACCAAATTACCAACTTGGGCCGTAAGGCAGCCACACACACGCCAACCATACTTTTATCTCACAGAGATTTGACGTGTTCTGTTCCTTTAGGGCAATGAGCCAAATTAGCAGATCTGAGCAGCATTAGGAGGGGGCGTCTCTCAATCAGCTGGTTGGTAGCATTCAGAAACTATACTGTATCTGACAATTGGGACCATAATAAGTACCTTAGGGGCAGATTTATCAAAACATGAGTTCGAATCCCGAATGGCAAAAATTCGGATTGGAAGATCGCAAATATCACGAAAATGGTTACGAAAAAATCGTATTAGACCCGATAATATCTTATAATAATACGGTATAATATCGTATAATATCCGAAAGTCACAAAATTTTCGTACCGAAGGATTGTAAACAGCGGCAAAATTGATCCGATGTTTTTGCGCAAGAAATACGAAAAAGTTGAGCAAGCGTAGAAAGAGTCGCGAAAGCACTGAAAAAGCCGCGCAAGTGTTGAAAAAGTTGCGCAAGGTATGAAAAAGTTGCGGAAAATACGATTGGACCAATCGAACAAACGCTCGGAGCGTTCGTGGATAAATAAATGTGCCTTTAGAATTCACTGAGCTTGATGTGCCCATAGTGCTCAACAGGGTAGAACTTCAGCCAGTTATGGTCTATTTGTTGAGATGTTCTGTTGTGCATAGATGTTAGATATCCTGCATGGATTTCTGGGGTGCAAAGCCATATTGTACTCTTCAGCTAGGGTGGGAAATGTAAAACAATCATGAGGTTCCTGTGGCCTCATTACATCATAGTTAAGGTTGAGCTTAATGGTAAAGCCCAAATGGGTTCAGCAGTAACTTTCTATGTACATATGAAACCTTTTCCATACTGGGTATGTGCCAGATGTAGGTACTAGATCAAGAGAAGAGTACACTGAGAATATAGCCCATTCACCTGGTAAGAACAATATAGACCTAATGCATTCATAAATGTAAAGACCAGAAGTTCCTAAGCTTTGTGTCTGTCCCTCCCTGACCCTCTATGTAGTGGCTGAAGAAATGTTTGCTTCCATATTCCATAATTCCAGTCTGTTTTGCCATCTGCTTGATTAATGGCACTGCTGCTGCAGCCGCCTCACTTTTAATGTCAGTGACCCAATGGGGTTATATCACTGCTTACAATATTAATGGCTTGGGCGCCTTCTTAGAGACACAGAACATGAGCTTTAATGAGTGTTACATGAGGGCAGAAGACTTCAGAGTCTCAGACTAGAGAGACACACATAAAGCCAATGATGTTTATAGTAAATAGCAGTAAATATCATGATTGGAATTATATTATTCATATATAAATAACAACATGGTCAATTGAAACTTCCATTAAAATGTTGTGCCATTAAGAGAAATCATGGTCTATACCAGGGCGAGTGTGAAAGCTCAGAGCGTCCCTTGAACACCTTGGCTAAGGAATGGCCGCAGCTTCTTTCCAACTTGGCTCCCTGCTGCTTTCCTAGCTTTCCTAGAGCCTTGATGGTAAATGAATAAAGAACATTATTAATATAAATGCATTTAGTCTATTTGTTACCATAGAGAAATAGGGAATGACCATGAATTAGGCCAAATGCTTAGAAGCAGGAGGGCCCACGTGGAGTTAAATGGTATCCCAATTGGCCCAGCCTGACACTGTTCAGCAAGGTTAATTGGCTCCTGAAAAGATCAACCCTAGTGTGTGTGAATGTGATAGGGGCCGTAGAGTGTAAGCTCCACTGGGGCAGGGACTGATGGGAATGTGATAGGGGCCTTAGATTGCAAGCTCCACTGGCACAGGGACTGATGGGAATGGGATAGGGACCTTAGATTGTAAGCTCCACTGGGGCAGGGACTGATGGGAATGTGATAGGGGCTTTAGATTGTAAGCTCACTGGGGCAGGGGCTGATGGGAATGTGATAGGGGCCTTAGATTGTAAGCTCCACTAGGGCAGGGACTGATGGGAATGTGATAGGGGCCTTAGATTGTAAGCTCACTGGGGCAGGGGCTGATGGGAATGTGATAGGGGCCTTAGATTGTCAGTTCACTGGGGCAGGGGCTGATGGGAATGTGATAGGGGCCTTAGATTGTAAGCTCACTAGGGCAGGGGCTAATGGGAATGTGATATGGACCTTAGATTGTAAGCTCCACTGGGGCAGGGACTGATGGGAATATGATAGGGGCCGTAGAGTGTAAGCTACACTGGGGCAGGGACTGATGGGAATATGATAGGGGCCGTAGAGTGTAAGCTCCACTGGGGCAGGGACTGATGGGAATGTGATAGGGACCTTAGATTGTAAGCTCCACTGGGGCAGGGACTGATGGGAATGTTATAGGGACCTTAGATTGTAAGCTCCACTGGGGCAGGGACTGATGGGAATGTTATAGGGACCTTAGATTGTAAGCTCCACTGGGGCAGGGACTGATGGGAATGTGATAGGGACCTTAGATTGTAAGCTCACTGGGGCAGGGACTGATGGGAATATGATAGGGGCCGTAGAGTGTAAGCTACACTGGGGCAGGGACTGATGGGAATGTGATAGGGACCTTAGATTGTAAGCTACACTGGGGCAGGGACTGATGGGAATGTTATAGGGACCTTAGATTGTAAGCTCCACTGGGGCAGGGACTGATGGGAATGTTATAGGGACCTTAGATTGTAAGCTCCACTGGGGCAGGGACTGATGGGAATTTGATAGGGACCTTAGATTGTAAGCTCCACTGGGGCAGGGACTGATGGGAATGTGATAGGGACCTTAGATTGTAAGCTCCACTGGGGCAGGGACTGATGGGAATTTGATAGGGACCTTAGATTGTAAGCTCCACTGGGGCAGGGACTGATGGGAATGTGATAGGGACCTTAGATTGTAAGCTCCACTGGGGCAGGGACTGATGGGAATTTGATAGGGACCTTAGATTGTAAGCTCCACTGGGGCAGGGACTGATGGGAATTTGATAGGGACCTTAGATTGTAAGCTCCACTGGGGCAGGGGCTGTTGGGTATGTGATAGGGACCTTAGATTGTAAGCTCCACTGGGGCAGGGACTGATGGGAATGGGATAGGGGCATTAGATTGTAAGCTCCACTGGGGCAGGGGCTGATGTTTGTATTATGTCTGTAAAGTGCTAGGAATATGTCATTGCTATATAAGTAAAGGATGTTGATAACTGATTAGAGGTGAAATATCAGCTTGGGTGGTATATTCATCTCATTCCTATAGACCAGAGGAACCCCAAATGTCACTAGCCCTATATGTATGTCAGCAGCAGCTACACAGCATCGTTATCAGCTATCCTGCCCCAAGTGATGGCTCTACAGCTCATCCATATGTATTCCCTATAGTCTATAAGCTGTTTCCATAAGACCATTATGTTGTGCATATAATGCACTCGTTACAGCAGTTTCAGAGTGGGAGACAAGCTGAGCGGCTAGTAATGGGAATGAGCGAGTGGAATGCTCTGGCACGGCTTACTTACTGCCAAATAAATACTTCCTGGCACTTCCGGTCCCTGTACCACAGCAGCATACAAGGCAACACAATTTACGCTCTTTCATAGAAATGAAGTTTCCATGGCAACAGTGACATCATTATGATGCTCAGTGTGTGTCAGTTACATGTACAACATAATAACAATCATGTTTCCCTTAACCAGCGGCCTCAGTAAATGGCATTAATATCTCCGTAGAATCAGGTAAACATCCTGTCAGAGAGATGCGATGGTACGACGCAGCAGGGAGTCATAAAATAATAATAGTCCATTCAGGCCGGTCAGAAGTGAGACTTTGTGTTTCACTGGAAACACCGGAACTGGAACACTAGTGTGTCAATTGTCAGCATAGTGACTATGTTTTATGGGTTATTAGAGGCAAACGAGTCTAACCCCTTGTAGTGTTGCCACCCAGCCATTACCTCACTAGTCGGTAAAACACCAGCCAAGATCGGGGCCGGTATTACAAATTTACTAGCAATGTAGTTGTTGGTAACTTTGTAATACCCTCAAGATAGCGTCTGGCCCACCCTTGATCCACCCCCAATCTACCCCAAACTTACCTTTTTTCTTCCTGGATCGTTCCACATCCTCCCTTTTTGCCATTGTGCATCATAGCCCCATCCCTTTACATCATAGCCCCATCCCTACATCATAGCCCCATCCCTTTACATCATAGCCCCATCCCTTTACATCATAGCCCCATCCCTTTACATCATAGCCCCATCCCTTTACATCATAGCCCCATCCCTTTACATCATAGCCCCATCCCTTTACATCATAGCCCCATCCATTTACATCATAGCCCCATCCATTTACATCATAGTCCGCCCTCTTCTTTTTACCGGCAAGTAAACGTTATTCAGAAAGGTGAAAACCGTAGCCCCGTGTCATATTGAAAGCAAACTTATGGTTACAGAGTGCAATAACATTACTGGCTAGTGATTTTTTTCGGCAGGATTTGCAGCAAATTTCCACATTTCACCATTGGCGAATTGTTTTGCGCAACGTCCGCAAAAATTTGCCTCAGGAAAATTCACCATGTGTCAAAATAGACACGGTCACTTCAAAATGGACGTTGTTGCGGCAAAAAAAGACACGGGCAGCAAAAAAGTCACATGACAAACGAGTTTCGCTGATTTTTTGCTGTTAATTTTCCGGCGAAACAGGACAGATTCGCTCATCACTATTACTGCCTATTCAGTGCTTTCTACTTTTAGGCAACAGTTTGGGGAAGGCCCTTTCCTCTCTCAGCACAAAAACCCCCATGCACAAAGCTCATTGGGTTTGCAGCGCTGGGAGTGGAAGAACGTGACTGGCTTGCAAACAGCCCTAAACTTAAGCCAACTGAATACCTGTGGGATGGATTGGGGCTCCAACTGTGAGCCAGGCCTGATCCCCAATATAATTGCCGAACCTCGATCATGCTCTTGTGTCTGAATAGAAGCAAATCCAACCAACAATGCCCAAAAGTAGAGCAAAATGGAGTAGAACAGAGGCTGATATAGCAGGAAAGGGAAGGCCGACTACCCTTGGTTTGGGAATAAGACGAGGCCAGTGTTGGAATACATTTGGCCCTACAGAGTATATAGATACTGTAATTATAGTAGCAATAAGTGTGACAACTCACACATTCACATAAAGCATACCCCCCAACTGTCCCGCTTTTCGCGGGACAGTCCCGGTTTTTACAGCGCGTCCTGCTGTCCCGGATTGTTCAATGAATGTCCCGCATTACGGAAATGCAGAACATTCATTAAACTATCCAGGCCAGCGGGACGCGCTGGCTACAGTGGAGCGCTCCGGCTCCGTCTCTTCTTGGGCTCCTGCTCCTTATTCGGCTCCTCGTATGGCGGTGACAGGTCCTTTTATAAGGTTGCGCCCGTGCGTACATGTGACGTCACACGTACGCACGGGCGCAACCTTATAAAAGGTCCTGTCGCTGCCGTACGAGGAGCCGAATAAGGAGCAGGAGCCGCAAGAAGTCTATGGGGGCCGCTATGTATGGGGGCATTTTCTATTGGAGGTACTCACTATGGGGGCAATTGGGGGGTACTGTGTATGGGGGGCACTGTATGGGGGGACACTGTGTAAGGAGGGCTACTGTGTATGGGGGGCTCTGTGTAAGGAGGGCTACTGTGTATGGGGGGGCTCTGTGTGTGTGGGGCACTGTGTATGGGGAGGCACTGTGTATGGGGGGCTCTGTGTATGGGGGGCTCTGTGTATGGGGGGGCACTGTGTATGGGGGGCTCTGTGTAAGGAGGGCTACTGTGTATGGGGGGCTCTGTGTATGGGGGGCACTGTGTATGGGGGGCTCTGTGTAAGGAGGGCTACTGTGTATAGGGGGCACTGTGTATGGGGGGCACTGTGTATGTCAATTGGGGGCACTGTCTATGGCGGGGTACTATTTATGGGGGCAAATGGGGCACTGTATGGGGGGCACTGTCTATGGGGGTGCTGTCTATTGGGCCATCGTGGGCACTATTTTAATTATTTTAAAAATGGGGTGTGGCAATTGGGGCGTGGCCACAAAGTGGGCATGGTCAAAAAATTTTGCCGCGGCAAGTCTTTTTGTCCCTCGTTTCATTTTTCAAATGTTGGGAGGTTTCATACACACAAACACACACAGAATTACAAGCTCCCTATCAGCTAATGAACAGTAGCAGCGGGTATAAAGGTGTCCGTAGCCTAATGCAGATCTTTATTGTGCAGCCAGTGGGAGGCCAATTTTGTGTTTTGGATACTTTAGTTATGGAAATGCGTAACAGTGTGATATTGGGTTAGAGCTAAGGGAATGTTAACAATAACCTGCAAATAAGGTGATTTTTTTTAACCAGCTCTGTAGTTTTGGTTTACTCGCCCACTCAGTAAGGAGAGGGTGGGACAACAGTACGGGAGTATTTACTGTATAAATAAAACATTTGATTATATTCATTTTCTAATCGAAATGCATACAGATACCTGTGTTGTACTTAATGTTATGTGGTAAAACAGCATCACCTACTGGCCAAAGCTCTGTACTGTTTCATGACAGGCACCTTTACAAGAAACTGATATTAAGGGCATGTATCGCACATGGGGCAGAGAGGGTACAGAGCAAGCAATTACATTTTTTTTTGTATTTTGCACCCTGTCCCATGGGTGAGTGCCCAAATGCACAGGACCCGTGCTTCCATGGTGAATACAGTGCTGCCTCATGAAAATAACACTGTGGTAATGAGTGCAGGGGGGGGGGCATGTAGGTGTCCCCACTCCTGTCCCCCTAACTACCCTATGCCTGGTATCTGCCTGCACCCTGTGCCATATTTTTGTTTAGGTGCTTCTCAAATGAACACGACAGGATGAGATTTTGTGCCGCTCAGTGCTCTAGCACCCAGGGAGTTAATAAATGCCCCCTATTTTGTACTAGAACTGGAACCAGTTTTGTATAGCCATGTGCAAATGGGGTAGCAACACCCTATGTGCAAAATGTTGCACCCACCTCTAGGTACAAGCAATGAGACCCACAGGGCAACAATAGGTAAATGCAAAAGCACATTCCCAAACACTCTTCAACTGCTGGAGTAGGATAAGGATCTGTCTGTAAATACTGCCTTTAGCCAGGGCTGGATAGAAACGTTAGTCTGTCAGTTTCTGTTATTAGGCAACATGTGACACTGGCAAAGGAACAGTAACACCAAAAAAGTAGGGTTTGTGTCAGGCTAAATATAATACAGAAGAGCCAATAATATCCTGTAAATACCATCTTTATAAATGGTGCTTAGTGATGTCATCAGTTATAATCGGTGCTTAGTGATGTAATTTGTGTCACATGGCTCACTGAAACTTACAGTATATTATAATAAACAATGAACAACCTTTTGTAAAATATGTGGATATTAGAAGTCATCATGACTTGGCCTTCAGCTTCGTGCCTTTATATGGTCATGGAACTCCTCTGTGACTTATGATATCCTTATATCTTACAACAGGGGGTACATTATTCACTGCATCATGCACTGTTACCCTGAACTAGTAAAAATGTTGTGTTTTCTTCAAATATAATTTATAAGTAAGCTGTGTAGCTATGGGGCAGCCAGGCAAGAAGGCTATAGGGTGTGGTGGCACAGTAGATAACAGATACTGGGGGACATTTATAAAGTTGGCACAGTGCATATTTTATCCACATATGTTTTTTTTTCACGTGTTTTCCCCTAAATAGTTAACATTTTGCAGTGCTGTGCATAAAAATGTGCGAATAACTTGCAAATGAGGTTGAGGTTTGTGTGAACACGGTCACTGTGCGTTTGTTGTGCGCAAATATAGGGCCAATTTTCACTTTGTCAATATGAATTTGTGAAATCTGTTTAGTAAATATTTTTTACGCCACCAAAGTTGTAGCGTAATTTGAATGAATGATTCTGCGCTGCACAAACTGTAGAAATGAGCCCCAAGGTGTGTAGAATACAATGGGTTTGGTTTTTACACAAACAGGAGTCACATGTCTTTCATGGCTCTCTACAGGACTGTACCAATCTCTCTCATACAGAATAGGGGACTTGTTACAAGAGCTGCCTGGTCCTTCTGTGTATGGTCCCATCCCATAGGCCTGGAATATTGTCCTCAAGGTGGGCATATGGGTGAAATATCCCCTTGTTTGGAGACCTTACCAAAGCAGTGTCAACTGTAATGTATGGGCAGCTCTAGACATAGTTTATTTTAATGTGCTGGATAAACAGATACAAACTTTATAATGTTCCCTGATATAGAAAATTCATTTGATCATTGATATCTTCCTTGCAGATCTCATCTTACCCTACATTTAATGATCACTTTAATTCCAGTCTTATCCATAGTTAGTATGGGATATGATTTTTATTTTCCATTTTGTTGACAATTTATTTTGACACCAAAAGCATTAATGTTAAGTTTAATGTTGGCATGTCCCTACCGACCCCTGCAGTGCATGGTACAGAAAGAGTCTGTGAGCTTGTGTACAGTATTGTCTCCCTTTACCTTTCATAGGTCATAGTTAACACCCAACATTAGGCAAGTTTAGGCAACACCAATAGCACCCATAGCCCCAAGCTCTTGGCACTAGCATAGCACACCCCCCAACTGTCCTGCTTTTCGCGGGACAGTCCCGGTTTTTAGAGCACATCCCGCTGTCCTGGATAGTTCCATGAATGTCCCGCATTTCCGTAATAGATTACAGAAATACGGGACATTCATAGACCTATCCAGTACAGCGGGATGTGCTGGCTGGAGCCGGACGTTCCGGCTTCTTCTGCTGTGGCTCTGCGGCTCCCTGTGTAGCGCGACAGGCCCTTTTATAAGGTTGCGCCTGTGGGTACGTGTGACGTCATTACGCACGGGGCGCAACCTTATAAAAGGGCCTGGCACCATAGACAAGGAGCCGCATAAGAAGTAGCAGCTGACGAAGGCGGAGCTCCTATGGGGGGTACTGTGTATTGGGGAGCTACTGTGTATGGGGGGCTACTGTGTATGGGGGAGCTACTGTGTATGGGGAGCTACTGTGTATGGGGGGCTACTGTGTATGGGGAGCTACTGTGTATGGGGGCACTGTGTATGGGGGCACTGTGTATGGGGGGCTACTGTGTATGGGGGGCTACTGTGTATGGGGAGCTACTGTGTATGGGGGGCTACTGTGTAAGGGGGGCTACTGTGTATGGGGAGCTACTGTGTATGGGGGGCTACTGTGTATGGGGGGCTACTGTGTATGGGGGGCTACTGTGTATGGGGAGCTACTGTGTATGGGGGGCTACTGTGTATGGGGGGCACTGTGTATAGGGGGCACTGTGTATGGGGGCACTGTGTATGGGGGTACTGTGTAAGGGGGGGCAAAACTGGTACATAGTTATAACTCACTGCCTTCTCTCTATATTTGTATTTTATATGTAGGAGTTGCTATATTGTTTTCCTTAGGTAGTACATTATGAGGATATAGCACATTTGCGTCTGATCCCGCCATTTCAACTATATAAAAGAAGTATTTTTTTTAAATTGGGTGTGGTAATTGGGGCATGGCCACAAAAGCGGGTGTGGTCCCTCTTTTCATTTTTCAAATGTTGGGAGGTATGGCATAGATGTCCAAATAATAAAAACTGCCTTGGTCTGGGCTAAAACCCTATACCCTTACTTAGCAGAGTAAGTTTACCACTGTCATGCTGCCCATTTGCTCACAAGTGCAAGCTGCCCCATTTAGCCCAATTTACTAATTGGCACAAATCTTTGCCTTCCCAGTATCTGGCACAACACTTTCTGCCTTACTGCACTGCAGGCCCAGACTGGCAATCTGTGGGTTCTGGCAAATGCCAGAGGGGCTGCTGTAAGATACCATAGACAGTCACTATTTATTGGGCTGGGGGACTGTTTGGGCCTCTGTGTTCTTGAATGCAAGGGCCTATTTTAAGTCCCAGTCCAAACCAGCTGCACTGGCACAAATATGCAGGAATTCAGGGACATTGCATTGTGGGTAAAAACATGGCAAGTTAGGATTTTGTTTCCATTTTGCACTGTTTTAGTAAATAAGTTGCAATATGTCTGGCATAGAACTGAACAGATATGGAACTTTCTGCCTTGTACTCTGAATGGTGGGACTCTGAATGGTAAAGTGCTCTCAAGCATTCTATTTATAAAGCTGTGTAAAGAATGTAATAGCAACTCACAATGTTGCACAATGTTGCGTCAACACCAGGCATTGCAGCAACACTGATTTATCAGTTAAAAACCAGCTATCTTTACTTTATGGGTGCAATATTATTTGTACACACAGGGTGGCGCTGTAACACCACATATCCTTTGCTACTATACTTGAAACACCGATTTTCTTTATGTTCTAGCTGTGAGGCTCATTGCAATCAAACTGATGTAATGCTGTATGCAGTCGTATTCAACAGTGCAACAAAGGCAGGCAGAATCAGCGATAGGAACAAGGAGTATTAAGAAATGTATTTTCTACAATAGGATAACTTTACGGTCACTGAGTGTTGTTATATTTCATAAATAATGTCATAGATACCCCATGCCCAATAAAACAGGGATAACTAAGCTGCCAGGGGACACTGGGGGTTAAAGTGCAATGGGCTCTAACTCCCTGCAGCTGACTAGGATGTATTTGTGAGTCACTTTGATCCACATTATTCTGTACCTTATCTGTTTGTATCTGTTTGTCCCTTGCAGCCCCCCCCCCCCCGTTTATATGACTTTGTTAACACCTTACACAGAGATATTCCTTTTTTCTGGTTATTTGATCTATGAGCTGAATGTTGTATATATATCAGAGAACAGCACAGCTTCATTGTAATCAGCTTGAAAAAGGAACTAGAATGTTCTGAAAGCTTGCTATGGTTATCTTAGTTAGCCAATAAAGGTATCACCTTTATACCACTTTTATTATTTTTTATTTCAAAAGGGTTACCCTGAGATACTTGGTGAAGCTGAATGGGTGGACGACTGTACAATTTCAGGCTCCATTCTGTGTGGCTGGGACCCGGGTGTTTATTTACAACCAGCTGATTAAAATCACACTTATTGAATGCTCAAAGGATAAGTAAACCTTTAAAATAAATAAATGTAAAAATGAAAGTAAAATGGATGAGAGTGCCATTCTATTTTCATTAAACATTAGAGACCATAGATCATTTTTTATTTAAAAAGAAATAATAAAGGTAAATTTCAAAAATGCTTACAATAGCACTCATCCATTTTACATTCTCTTATTTTAAAGGTTTACTTATCCTTTAGTGATAATAGAAAACCTCAAAACAAATGAATGTAAAATCGCTCAGAGCACCCTCCTAGGCACTTTTGCAACTTATATTCATTAATTTTTTTCTAGTGTTTATGATATTAGTAGTTTGTACACTGCTAATATAATGAATATAAAAACAATGGCACTGCTAGCTGTTCATTTTGGCCAACTGGCTAGCGTGGGCAATGACTAAGGAGTCAGGGATGACCCTGTTTCTAGGCAGGAATGACACAGAGTCCCTAGTCAGACTATAACCAATAGAGCCAGTATTTCAGCCGTTTAGCCCCAAAGCTTCCCTCTGCCCTGCGGCCTCATGTGTCTGACGGAAGCCCAACGGTTTTGTAACTTTCCTTTTCAACAAGGGACAATAATTTCAAGGTTACATGTAGGTGACAAGACAAAAGATTAATGTAGGTCAATTCTAGTCCCAGTCCAGTAACTCATAGCAACCAATCCCACAATTAGGCTCCTTATAATAACTGCAATAGAATGATTGGTTGCTATGGGTTACTGCACAATGAAAGTTTGCAACATGTTCCTAGATAAGCCCATTAGTGTGTGGGCTTTACTTCTGGTTATATATATATTAATAATATATACAATATAATAATAATAGTAATAATGATGTACGAGGAGCAGTTCCTAAGGGAGGTGCCAGTTCACAGATGATGAATTTGAAGACAGACAAAATCCATAATATAGGAATTTTGCAGCAAATAAGAGGCAGTTTGTAGGAAATGGTGCAAAACACCATGGTATTTACGTACGGAACCACAATACTATTTTGGAGGCAGCGTTTTTCCCATAATTCCGATACCATTACAGTTGCCAGGTGGAAATTGCGCCTGACACAATTGTGCCCAATGCATCAAAATCCACGCAGTTGCAAATTGATGTGAATTGGGAGCAATTGCGCTGAAAAAGTCGGCATCATGTTGGCCATTGGGCGTTAGAGTTATGTGTGAACCTTATTCTTTGGACACAACAGCCCTGCGGTGCCTGACACAGACTGCTGAGGGAACCCGCGCCAACATGCGCAACTGCGCTCACTTCAGAACAGGAGGTGGGGAGGACCAATCGTTGTAGAGCGCATGAAGCACATGTTGATGCAAGTACCTTTAAAGAAAGCTTACTTTTTTTTAGGGCAATTGACTGCAGCCAATTTAACTTCCCCACCCCTGCACTTGTGTTAAACACTAGTTAAGCACTTAAAGGAACAGTTCAGTGTAAAAATGAAACTGGGTAAAATAGAATAGAATATGTTTTCAATATAGTTAGTTAGGCAAAAATGTAATCTGTAAAGGCTGGAGCGGGGAGATGTCTAACATAATAGCCAGAACATTACTTCCTCCTTTACAGCTTTCTAAGCTGTTAGCAGTCAGTAGCCAATCAGTGACTTGAGGGGGGACCATATGGGAAATAACTGTCAGTTATTCTGCATTTAAATCTGACCTGCATGATCACAAACTAACTGAGCAGTTATGTCCCCATATGCCCCCCCCCCTAAAGTCACTGACTAACTAAGAGCTTAGAGAGCTGTAAAGCAGGAAGTAGTGTTCTGGCCATTATGTTAGACATCTGCCCACTCCAGCCTTTATAGATGACATTTCTCCCTAACTAACTATATTGAAAACATTTTTTATTTTGCACAGTCTGTCTGTTTTACCCAGTTTCATTTTTACATTGAACTGTTCCTTTAAGGAGATGCACCCTGCAAACTGGTCTAGGGTGCTGTATAGGAGCACAAATAGGTGCAAACACTATATGCAAAGGTTTAAATGGGGCCAGTCCTGAACCCATTTTGCAAGTAGCACTGCTCCTAATCACCCTATAACAGTCCAGGAAATGCTGTTTCCCATTTTTGACCCTGAAATATGACCCCTACAGCATTTCGACTGCCACTGATTACAAAACCTATGCTCCTTTGCCTTTAATGGCATTAACCCTTCCTTATGCAGGGAGTGCAGCGAGGAGGCTGCCAACTGCCCAAGCAGCCAATGTCATGTTTAGGCTACAGCTAGCGGTCCCCCTGCCTTTAGTAGAATGTCCAACACATTCAGGAGATTTGGCGCAGGTAATGCAGTCAGTTCATGCATATCTGGGCACAATGCCTGACCCATGATGTACTAATAGTACTTCTTCATATTACACTAATGAGCTAGCAAAGAAGCCCTCATTTATAATGAATAAAGTATAAAGTCTGGGACTTCCATGCCAGGAAATTCATATACTTTCATTAATATCAGTTGGTGTAGGACAGAATTACAAATCTGCCCCTGCAATTTATTCCTCTCTAAAAAAAATATTCTTAAGTATGCACATGAGCAAAATAAGTAGGACTTGTATTGAAAATGTATATTGCCTATTTTTGATTACAAAAATCTTTAAATGAAGTTAATGAGCTGTGTATAAACAAACCCCTCCCTCCTCCAAGCTGCAGTCTGTGTCTTATGAGGAAGAGCTCCTAATACAGGCTTATTAATGGACTGGGTAGCTTATTAATGGAGATACTGCCTCTTTAATAGAATTAAAATTGACTTGAAATACAAAATGCTGGTAACGTCACTTTCAATTATCAGCCATAAAATAAGAACAGATGGATCAAGGTGCAGGGGATTGGAAGAGCGAAGTGGATGCAATGTGCAGCGCGACTGTCAGCCAGTGGAACCACCCACACGCCACATGGAGAGATGCATCATTATGAAGGAAAAACACTGGGAAAAGCACAGTTTGTGTTTCACATCAATATATTTCGTGAGCTTGTCGGCAGCTCAATGGTCGGCCTCATGGAGCAAAACTGCATGTAAATGGGGGAGCGTGAATCATTGTGTGGGACTGCGTGATAATACAAAGCAATGTGCACGTGAGCAGCTTCCCGGGGTGCCGACTTGGAGCACTGATTCATTTCTTATTCATGATTTATATTCACATTTCTCTTTTGTTTAAAGGCATTTAACTAATGTGCAACCCAGCATGCCCACAACAGGAATGTCTCAGGGCCTTCTGCAAAGGCACCGACTCTATAGCTCTGCATTACACGCTCCCAAACATGCCCGAATCATGCCTACTGCATTTTAGAGGTGCTAAATTCTTTAACTGCCAGAAATTGGGTGCTTTCTAGTCCAATAATATGGGCATCTAATTGTCTGCTGAAAGGTGATTTCTAATGGGTGACAAAGCAACCCAGGGGTCATTTACAAAGTGCAAGGCGAGGTGCAAAGTGCAAAAAAGTGGAAGAAAATTACCATGATTTTGGTCATTTTGCTTCCTGCTTTGCACTAACCTGTATTCAAGCAGGTTTGCATTTGGTATCCCACCCTTTATGTCCCTGAACTTGCAAGTCATTCAGACCCCAGAGTGTGCAGGCTGCAATGGAGCCCTATCTTACAGGCCCCCATGCCTGAACTATGCACCTTGCCCCGGATTCCTAATTCAGTGCTATGTGCAGGGGGCAGCAAGATCACAGGCACAAGTCATTAAGGGATCTGCTTTTTGTGCCCTATAGTGCTCTAACTCCTGTGTCAAGGGTCATACTGAATGAAGACCTTATCCACGTCATAGGCGGAGGGTGACTTTTTTGTTTGGGGAGGCTAAAGATGGCCCATACACAGACTGACCTACAGCTAATGTGACACTTAGTGGATTCGCTGCTGGTGTAAAAAATTAACCTCCCAACTACCTCTTGCCGTTCCCCCTGACTCCCAGGGATACTGTGCAAAAGTCCGGGGGGTGCTTTTTTTTACCCTAAAATGTTTAAGATGTAAAACGCGCACTTCTGTGAGGGGATCTGCAAACATTTGTGTTTCTGATCCGTTAGCTTCAAGGGCTAGTTCGCATTCGAATTCACTTTTATTTTTAATGGTTTTTCAGTTATTTAGCTTTTTGTTCAGCAGCTCTCCATTTGGTATTTCAGCAGCTATCTGGTTGCTAGGGTCTTATTTACCCTAGCAACCAGGTAGTGGTTTAAACAAGAGATGGGAATATGAATAGTTAAGGGGCCTACTTGGAAAAATAAGTAATACAAAATTATAATAATAATAAAATTGTAGCCTCACAGAGCAATATTTTTGGCCCCCATTTGAAATCTGTATAGAGGCAAAACAGAGGCAAATTATTCAAAAAAATTAATTAGGAAGACCAATTGCAAAGTTGCTAGGAATAGGCCATTTCATAACATACTAAAGGTTAACTTAAAAGTGAACCACCCCTTTAGATGTGTTTATGTTAGTTTTATAGCAAGAAAGGCAGTGGATACTGACTCCCCATTATATACAGTGAGACGCAGTCCGTATTTACAAAACCAGCACACTATATACAGTGAGAAACAGTGGGTACAGATGGCAGATATTCAGGCCCTGGCACTATAACACTGGCACTGATACACAGCATTGGCCCCACTGTAACTTACTATAAATGAACAAAACAATGACAAAAAAAAAAATAGTAAGTGCAAAAAACAACAACAAATATACAAACACACAATGAGCTTTTTCAGAGGGAAAGAGTTAACTTACCCTCCATCTGTTAGGGTAGGGGATAGATTATAAATTATTATAGATGTCAGGTCAGGCAAAAAACAATTTAATGTCAGCTAGTGATTCTTTAGAACTGTATAGTACCTGTGTATAGCGCCTGTGTATAGCGCCTGTGTATAGCGCCTGTGTATTGCACCTGTGTATAGCGCCTGTGTATAGCGCCTGTGTATAGCGCCTGTGTATTGCGCCTGTGTATAGTACCTGTGTATAGTACCTGTGTATAGTACCTGGGTATAGTACCTGTGTATAGTGCCTGTGTATAGTACCTGTGTATAGTACCTGGGTATAGTACCTGTGTATAGTGCTTGTGTATAGTACCTGGGTATAGTACCTGGGTATAGTACCTGTGTATAGTACCTGGGTATAGTACCTGTGTATAGTACCTGGGTATAGTACCTGGGTATAGTACCTGTGTATAGTACCTGTGTATAGTGCCTATGTATAGTACCTGTGTATAGTGCCTGTGTATAGTACCTGTGTATAGTACCTGTGTATAGTGCCTATGTATAGTACCTGTGTATAGTGCCTGTGTATAGTACCTGTGTATAGTGCCTATGTATAGTACCTGTGTATAGTGCCTGTGTATAGTACCTGTGTATAGTACCTGTGTATAGTACCTGGGTATAGTACCTGTGTATAGTGCCTGGGTATAGTGCCTGTGTATAGTACCTGTGTATAGTACCTGTGTATAGTACCTGGGTATAGTACCTGGGTATAGTACCTGTGTATAGTACCTGTGTATAGTGCCTATGTATAGTACCTGTGTATAGTGCCTGTGTATAGTACCTGTGTATAGTACCTGTGTATAGTGCCTATGTATAGTACCTGTGTATAGTGCCTGTGTATAGTACCTGTGTATAGTGCCTATGTATAGTACCTGTGTATAGTGCCTGTGTATAGTACCTGTGTATAGTACCTGTGTATAGTACCTGGGTATAGTACCTGGGTATAGTACCTGGGTATAGTACCTGGGTATAGTACCTGTGTATAGTACCTGTGTATAGTACCTGTGTATAGTACCTGTGTATAGTACCTGGGTATAGTACCTGGGTATAGTACCTGGGTATAGTACCTGGGTATAGTACCTGTGTATAGTACCCGTGTATAGTACCTGTGTATAGTGCCTGGGTATAGTACCTGGGTATAGTACCTGGGTATAGTACCTGTGTATAGTACCCGTGTATAGTACCTGTGTATAGTGCCTGTGTATAGTACCTGGGTATAGTACCTGGGTATAGTACCTGGGTATAGTACCTGTGTATAGTACCCGTGTATAGTACCTGTGTATAGTGCCTGTGTATAGTACCTGTGGGATGAAATCTGCAGCAAAAGTTGAGAGTTGGTTCTTAGGTAAAGTTACAGCTGCAGATTCTTCTGCAGATTCTTTTTGCAAAATCTCCCGATCCCTGTGTGCATCTGTGCTCTGATTGGTCAATTTTACTGTCTGTCAAGTTTGCTGTGTTCTGATTGGAGAATCCACAAGAAGAAAGATCCAATCGGAGCACAGCAAAACGGGCTTGCAAGAACAACTTTCCAGGACAGTGCAGAAACGGAGTAAGGTTTTTTTTTTTTGTTTTGTTTTTTTTAATGTGCCAAGCAGGTTTGGGGAGGCTTAGCCTCCCCTAGCCTTATGGAAAATCCGCCTATGCGTGCCATTAGCCTAAAACATGTGTTATGAACATCTCTCTGCCTTAATGATGGCCAGGGGCATAACTATACCACGCCGGACCCCCCACAATAAATCTTTGGAGTGGGCTGGTACACACAGCAACCCTCCAGTGTTACCCACCCTGCTCGTGTTCCCTGCTCCCCGCCAGTGCACGCCATCCACGTGCTTGTAGAAGACCAGCCGGGGGGCAGGTACAATACCTCTCATGATCCAGGTCCCCCTGCTGATGATGGCCCTAAAACAATGGATTTCACAAGCCTGAAGGTGCTGTTTTCTTTATAGCAAATAGGGAAAGTTGAGGCCCCCACATCACAGCAGGAATGCATGTCGCTTGTATGGCACCTATAACTTTACTCATATTGAAACAAGAAATATTGTACTGGGTCAAACAAAACAGATTTACTTTCTTGCAAAATGTATTATCTGTTAATTATGGATCCTGCTCTGATGGGGATGTAGGTTACAAGGGACTCATTTTCCAGAAGAATTCAACTGGCAGGGAGCGCACAACTGGCGGCACATAATATAATTATACACATCAGTAAGGGAACATTTCCCGCCATCAGTGCAGAGCCGTGCAATGCTGCAGAATATGATTTGGTTCCCATGATTAGACTCCATGGCTTTTGGTACCACATTTAGAACAGTGTCAACTGTTCGGGAGTTAATTATAGTGTTTCTCTGTAATTGTATTTTTATATATTTAGTAGGGGACAGTATTCACCTAAAACACCTTTGCTAAACATATTTTCCTATTTTTTTTTATAAAGCACTAATTTAAGAGTTGGGCTATTTTCACTGACCTTCCTACCTCCTTCCTTTATAAACAGGGCAATTTGTTTAGAGATCCCTATCTACTTTCAACAAGCAATTCCATCCCTTCTTTAAGCATCAGTCTTTGAGCAGCTCATTATCAGGGACTTTTCAGTGGACTAGTAATTAGTTTTATCAGTTTCTGATGTTCTGTGGGACAGGAAGTGAGAGGAAGGGAAAGGAAGTGAAAGTGGCTTCATATTCCTGTTTAGTGCCAAAAATAACTTTAGATGATTTTTAAAAGGGAACTCCACCCAAACACAACTTAAGCTTTTTGAAAAGTAAACATAATTTCAAGCAACTCTGCAATATACATCAATTAAATAATATCCAGACTTTACATGATTTTTAATGTAATAATATGGTTTTGAACAGTTCCCTAAGCCCCGCCCCCTGTTCCCCTACAGATCTGACTACTTTGAGACTTAAGAACAAATGTAACCGTAGTCGACTGTCCTCAGCCTGCCTTCAGCCTGCATCCTCCCAATCCCACAATTCCCTGCACATGTGAAGTCAATAAGAAAAGAAACATCACAGTGCAATGCATTGTGGGTTATGTTGTTCCTGCATGCTGTCTGTAAGCTGTGGAGAAGTTGTAACATCAATGTTTAAGTCCCTCCTCCTCTGCCAGGATTTCAAATGATGCAGAAAGAGAAGAACTGTTGTGCAGCTGGATTTCAGCATGTAAAAATTGTATTTATTCATACTTTTTGAAGGGACATATTAGGGGTTTCTGTGTTGTGTGGGGCTCTTTAACAAATGTTGGTTTGGAAGCCAGAATTAAATTGAACATGAGACAAAAAGTATGTCCAACACATTCCCTATTCATTCAGCTCATGTTTAAAAGGGTTATGTACTGTCTCTTTAAGACGTAAGAACAATGTACAGTGGTTTTTCAGCATCAGATTTTATTAAAGAGCTTGTATATACAGGTTGTGTGATTCATGGTGCCTGGAGACTCGTTTATCAAAGTGCCTTGTGGGGCAAGGGCCAAAAAGGCACTGAAGCTGCTAAGCAATCTAAAGGTTGCCACTGACTAGAAAATGGCTTTATACTGTATAACTGCCCATGCAGTGGGCTGGCCTAATAGTAAGGTTCTATTAATCTGGGTCAATTGCTGTAAAGACTGGATCTGCAGGAATGAAGAGGCAGGGGCGTAAGGTGAAGTCTCTAGGGCCCTCCTGCAAAATATATATTTGCCCACTTTTTTTTTGCCATTGCTCTGATTCGAATCATTATTTTTGTGTGGTTTGATTGAATAACCTGGTAGCTTTCATGCAGCGATGACCTTGACTTTGAAGACTGCAAAAAAATGATTAGAAACCGACAGGCGATGCTAAAGAGAACCTGTCAACTTGAATTCCCTTCTGGATCACATCCCCTTCCCCACAATGTATCATACAAGGATATTGTGCATTAATACTGTATGAATGTCTGCGCTTTTTATATGTGATTACTAAGAGTTTAGGGCTGTGTTTATCTGGCAAATCATTGGTTTGTAACTGAGCTACTTGCCGAGAGATGACCTGGCCATGTTTTTAGAGGGACTTTTCCCCAACACTGTACCAGATATACAGAAGTCATTGGAAAGGACAGGACTATTTAACAACAATGTGGCACAGGTTTCTCCTGACACTTTAATGCTTTTTCCCTAAAGACTTCAAGAAATGTTTCTCATGCCTAAGGGAATATGCCTTGTCTAGACAAACACACTGACTCAGCACCAACATGAAGAACTAGAGAGCGAAATCCAGTGTTCCTTTAGTTCTCCAGGTATCGTAACCAACTTGGCTTCAAAGTTCTCTGCACAAACACCTCCTTCATTGGAATTTAGGAGCCCACTTAGTTACTTAAACTAAAGGTTCTAATGTATATTTATAGGAGCAGCAGAGAGGATACCTAGAAAGCAGCTTGAACTCCACTAAAGAGTCTTACTGGGGGTCATTGGCTTTGGGTTGTAATTAAGTGGAAAGGACCCAGAAAAGAAGTATATTTGTGCAAGTATATGTGCATACTGCAATATGAACAGCCATTTGGTCTTATATACAGAAACCAGAGGTCCTCTGCACTCAGCCATTATGGGTATACAGGTATATAGGACATTAAGACATTCTGTGCATTAAACTACCAAGAAATACCCTCCCCTTTATAAAAACAGGGATTGTTTGTCCATATATTGCAATATATACAAGCTGGCCAACTACATCAGTCATCCCCGGTCTGACCAGTCCTACACTCACTTTCATTTGATTCATTAAGACTTCTACTGCTTTATTATACATTTTACACAGGGACTGAGGTTTACCTGCAACTTACTTGCTTTCAAAGTTAAAACTCCCAAATGGCTGCCCTTTTTTTTGGCCATCACATGAAAGTGTGAGCAGTACTGGCCAGGCTGGGGATTTCCACCTACTGTATTTGGGATGTTTCTTGTTTTGACTTTGAAGAAGGAACATGCAAAGGAAGTATATACAGTATATATATATATATATATATATATATATATATATATATATATGTTCCAACTGAGCCGCACTCCCAAATGGTAAAATATAGCTTTTATTAAAGCATTGTTAAAATCCGTTACAGCGAATATTCAAAGCAAAAAAGTTCATACTTATCAGTATAGCTTGCCATATATACGCGACGTTTCGGGGGCATTCCTCCCCCTTTCTCAAGCGTACCTCATGGCAGTCGCAAACAATGAATCATATACCTGTTACTTCCTTGTATGGCGTAAAACCGGAAGTGACGGGACGGGTCGTCATGGAGACAAAATACACAACACCAGTGTATCCAGTATACACGAGAGCCGTCACATCTACATACGGGGTAGATGTGACGGCTCTCGTGTATACTGGATACACTGGTGTTGTGTATTTTGTCTCCATGACGACCCGTCCCGTCACTTCCGGTTTTACGCCATACAAGGAAGTAACAGGTATATGATTCATTGTTTGCGACTGCCATGAGGTACGCTTGAGAAAGGGGGAGGAATGCCCCCGAAACGTCGCGTATATATGGCAAGCTATACTGATAAGTATGAACTTTTTTGCTTTGAATATTCGCTGTAACGGATTTTAACAATGCTTTAATAAAAGCTATATTTTACCATTTGGGAGTGCGGCTCAGTTGGAACATATATTATTGCACAATTGGACTCTTTGTGCTTGGAGCCTTTCACGCACCCACATTATCTTCCTAAGTTTGAGTGCACCATTTGTTGGTTTTTCTATATATATATATATATATATATATATACAGGAATCCGGAATCCCATTATCCAGAAAGTTCCGAATTATGGAAAGGCCATCTCCCATAGACTCCATTGAAAAGCAAATAATTCAAATTTTTCAACATGATTTCCTTTTTCTCTGTAATAATAAAACTGTACCTGTACTTGATCCCAACCAATATATAATTAATCCTTACTGAAGCTAAAACAAGGTTATTACGGTTTAATTACTGTTTAAATTTTTTTTTAGTAGATTTAAGGTAGGAGATCCAAATTACAGAAAGAGCCCTTATCCGGAAAACCCCAGGTCCTGAGAATTCTGGATAACATGTCCCATACCTGTATGTATGTATATATATATATATATATATATATATATATATATATATATATATATATATACTGTATATTTTATAAGGAGGAGTGACTGGCTCCATGTTGTAGCTCCCATCCTTCCCAGTTACAGTCAGGTGATCCCAGTGGGCCAATAAAAGGGCAGCCATTTGGGGGTTTTAACCCTGAAACCAAGCAAGTTGCAGGTAAAACTCAGTCTCTGTGTAAAATGTATAATGAAGCAGTTGAATTCTTAATGAATCATATGAAAGTGAGTGTAGGACTGGCCAGACTGGGGGTGAGTGAGTGTAGGACTGGCCAGACTGGGGGTGAGTGAGTGTAGGACTGGCCAGACTGGGGGTGAGTGAGTGTAGGACTGGCCAGACTGGGGGTGAGTGAGTGTAGGACTGGCCAGACTGGGGGTGAGTGAGTGTAGGACTGGCCAGACTGGGGATGACTGATGTAGTTGGCCAGCTTGTATATATTGCAATATATGGACAAACAATTTTTTGTAGTTTAATGCACAGAATGCCTTAATGCCATATATGTTGATAATAGGTGAGTGCAGGGGATCTCTTATTGTTGTCGGTATGAATTTTGTGGTCACCGCCTCATTGCACCCCCTTTTAATGATTTATAATTTAGTGGTGAGCACAACTTCCACCTTTTTTGATAAAACCCAGTTGGTCTTGTTGGGGATTTACTAAATATCATTTATAAATCACTAATGTATGCAGGAACGTTGCTTAGAATTACATTTCCTTTTATCATTAAAAAAAACTTGGATGTCCATCCCTTTAAGCAACTGCAGTTATGGCTGCTCCCTCCCTGTATATTTAATGACATCTCACTGTGTCCAGACGAAGTGCCACTGAGCAATGCAGCAGGAGCGGAGACTGCAGTGACACGGCTCTACACGGCTAATAAATCCTGTTAATATAATGTACAGCTGTGAAACAGAAGGGAACACGATGACTGATGTGAGGCACCTAACAATTATCTGATTGATGCAAAGATGCCAAGATGGTCATTAAAAGGTGACAAAATGAAAACCCTCAGTATAATGAAGACGCCATTCCCTATTCAGCTGCTCAGCATTATCATTCCTTCCTCTGAGCTTCTCACTTGGCTACGGCGGCACTACCCGAGCCCGACTGCTGCATTGCAGCCTTTTTCGAGGATACAAGTCATATTGGGAGAATAAACTCACCGAGGGGCCATAATGCTACACTAAATCACTCCGAGCGTGTGTTACAGTAAAGAAAAATTTACCCCATTTTTAAGTAAAGATTATCCTTTAGTTATTTATTCATTAAAGGGGAACTCCACCCACAACAAAACTTAAGCTTTGCAATATACATCAATTAAAAATATGCAGCCTTTTCAATATTTTTAATGTAATAATATGGTTTGCAGCAGTTCCCTAACCCTGGCCCCCTGTTCCCCTGCTGATCTGGCTGACTACTCTGAGACTCAAAAATATGTCAGTAGTCGACTGTCCTCAGCCTGCCTTCAGCCTGCATCCTCCCAATCCCACAATCCCCTGTGCACGTGATCAATAAGGAACTTCACAGTGCAATGCATTGTGGGTTATGTAGTTCCTGCATGCTGTCTATAAGCTGTGGAGAAGTTGTTACAATTTGTAACATCAGTGTTTTAGACTCTCCTCCCCTGCCAGGATTTCAAATGTCACAGAAAGAGAAGAATTGTTTTGCAGCTGGATTTCAGCATATAAAAATGCAATTTATTCATACTTTTTAAAGGAAAAGATAACAGTGATAGGTATATTAGGGGTTTCTGTGCTGTGTGGGGCTCTTTAATAAATTTTGGTTATGAAGCCAGAGTTCCCCTATATGTATGTATGTATATCTTTATTTATAAAGCGTACGCAGCGCTGTACAGTAGAATACATTAATACAAACAGGGGATTATTAAGATAATAAATAAATACAAAGTACAACAATAAATACAGATAGATACAAGATAAATACAGTTGCAATAAGTTAAGAGTCAAAGACACAAGAGGGTGGAGGTCCCTGCCCCGTAGAGCTTACAATCTATATATGCAGTCCTAGAGTGCTGGAAATAGTATCCAACAACAACAAGAGGTTGCTCAAATCAAAAATGCAACATTATTATCTAACTTTCCAGTGTTATTGCAGAAGCTACAGTTTGCACTCACTGTTACTGGTCCCTGTTGTATCAATCTGATGTGTAAATGTAGGGCAAATTGCATATGTATTGACCAGGGCAAGCATGCAATGCCTCAATGTGCATAAGAGAACTGAGAACACAACACTCAAAGAAAGTGCTGGAATGTATTACGTGATCAAAGCAGGTACCAGATACGGCTCCTTTGCGCCAGAGAGCCCTCATTTCAATGACTGGCAAAATTATAGGGCAGGAGAATTGCTATGATTTTTTCTTCTCTGAGCCAAAAACTAGTACTTTACCTTTTCATATTATAACTTTTACAGAATACTGATATTCTTTAAAAATAACTTTAATTGAAAAACAACAGTTGAAGTACACCAGTGAAAGGATAGTGTCTCTTAATTCACTGTTTTGATCTTAAATGATAAGTGAGCCTTACATGCAGATTTATTTTCTTTCTCTATTAAAAGCAGCTGAACTGTATATATTTTACTTACTTCCTTGTCTAGCATGAAGCCCAGCCCCCTTTTCTTTTCTGAGCCCTCCTTCTCATTTTGACTATGAAAACCTCAACGAGGTACCTACTGGGCATGCTCATTGCCTCTGCTCCAATTAAAATCAATCAGGCATAAGCAGTAGGCGCCTCTTTGAGGTCTTCATAGTTGGAGAGAGAAGGAGGGCCTAGAAAGCAAAAGGAGTGGAGCTTCATGCTAGACATGGAAGTCAGTAAAAGAGCTGCAGTTCAGCTGCTTGTAATAGAGAAATTAAATACATCTACATGCAGAGAGAAAGTTATGGTATTCTGGGGGCTGTTCAGAATAATTTTAGAGATTTTAAAAAAGGTTTACTTATTTTGAAGTTGTTATTTAGAAGCTAGGCCTGGAAAGGTACATCTTAAAAGTTTAACTATGCTCTTACCATAAAAAGCGAAGTTTCATCCAATAATGTGAATAAAAACTGCATTGAATGACGTCTAATTTAGCACTCTGACTCCAAACAGATTGGCATCTACAAGTTCAGTTGTGTTTAATGAACCTGCCAGTCACACCTGAATGACACTTGAAGGACACCTGAAGGGCACTAATATCCTACAATTAGGACCAATTACAGGGCCGCAATGGTGAGCCCTAATCTGCCCTTTGGTTGCCCCAAGACTTCTATCCTCATGCCCATGTTGCAGCAGCGGGACTAATAAGGTCACTTAAAAATTCAGCAACACTTCTACTAAATGCATGTTGCAGGGCAGCACTGATTGCATTTAAAATACTGCCCTGCTAGCAGGAAGTTTTAAATGTGTCCCTGAATTTATAACTGATCTGGCCACCCTAGACTATATCCCTACAATGTGTAGATACATAAGTTTTATACTAAATTTATGGTACAGGTATGGGACCCATTATCCAGAATGCTTGTGACCTGGGGTTTTCCAGATAAGGGGTCTTTCTGTAATTCGGATCTCCTACCTTAAGTCTGCTAATGAAATTATTTAAACAGTAAATAAACCCAATAGGGCTGTTCTGCCCCCAATAAGGGGTAATTATATCTTAGTTGGGATCAAGTACAGGTACTGTTTTATTATTATAGAGAAAAGGGAATCATTTAACCATTAAATAAACCCAATAGGGCTGTTCTGCCCCCAATAAGGGGTAATTATATCTTAGTTGGGATCAAGTACAGGTACTGTTTTATTATTATAGAGAAAAGGGAATCATTTAACCATTAAATAAACCCAATAGGGCTGTTCTGCCCCCAATAAGGGGTAATTATATCTTAGTTGGGATCAAGTACAGGTACTGTTTTATTATTACAGAGAAAAAGGAAATTTAAAAATGTGAATTATTTGATGAAAATGGAGTCTATGGGAGATGGGCTTTCCATAACTTGGAACGTTCTGGATAATGGGTTTCTGGATAAGGGGTCCGATATCTGTACAGAAGACTTCCTAATCAGTTTGTCAGGAGAGTCTGACTGTTAGTATGGGGTTAATATATTCCTCATGAACATACGGACATAACCAAGAGTTATCCAAAAATGATATATCAGTCTATGCAGGATAATTCTACAGTAATGATCTTAATTGCATTCCAGGGTGTAACTAAGATCAAATGGCTCAATGGAGGATAATACTGGCTGCTTCTGTAGTGATAGAATAAATCAGTTTTAATACAGGCCGTTCATAAAGAACAAAGCGATACCCCACAATTCCTCATGTAAAAAATAATTTAGCAACAGCTGATGGGAAACTATTGTAAAACATAGTAAATTGTGCTATCACAATTCACAAGCATAAAAAGATATAAATTTGATATAATGAAAGGAGGCTTTCTCATTACAATGCGATTGGCTTTCTGATAGCAACATGAAGGACATTCTCTTGGGAATCCTTGATGTGATTTTGAGCTAAATACATTTTCAGAGGTGAGGTTCAGAAAGGGTGACAGTGTGATATAAAATGGAATGATGTGTCCTAAGCAAACAGCAGGCTGTGTTCTGTCAGACACAAATCTGATTGGGAAAACAAACGACTGTACTGGAAGGCAGCCAAAATGTTGAGTAGGAGAGGGGTAAGCATACAAATAGCAGGGCACTGACACGTTGAAAGGGAGCACTTCTCTATCTGCCCCAATCCAGAACCATATTGGAAACACATCAGAAAGACTTCCTGTCCCCTTGATTTGGGTCCCCTTTTATTGTACGCAACCTGCCATTGGTCTAAGGGGAAAGTCATTCCACTTGTGATATGTTCCAGAAGCACTGTTCATTTCAAATACCTTTGAACTACGTATGGGCACTCTATTCCTCATCATAACGCACTGGCATTGGGGTGTATTCTGAGCTATAAATATTCGTGCATTGTTCAGATACACTAATCCACATGATAATTCCTCTTTGTAAGCCCCCACGCTTGCTTTGTGTTAAACTGATGGATTTCTGTATAGTCAGTGTCACATCATTTTGTTTCTCCAGCAAATAAAAACAACCACATTTCCATCCCTCTAATTTGGATTTATTAAGCTGTTAAGAGTGGCAGGAATGTTAGTGGAGAAGAAGAAAAGTACATTCTATTTCCACGCATGAAATTAAAGCTTTGCAAATAAATATGTCCTATTTAAAGCTGGCCATACACGGGCAGATCCGCTCGCTTGGCGATGTTACCAAGCAAGCGGATCTTCACCCGATGGGTGGCGATATCGGGGAGGCATGTAGGCGAATTCTGCACGCGGCAATGGGGCAGTCAGTTCGGGGACCGCATCAACGAGCAGATGCGGTCCCCGATCCGACTGGATTTTCTAACCTGGCCGATCGATATCGGGCCAATTTCAGGCCAGATATCGGTCGGTCAGGTCCCTCGTTTCTGCCCCTACATGGGCCGATTAGCTGCCGAGTCAGTCCAAGGGACCGATATCGGCAGCTTCTATCGGCCCGTGTATGGGGGCCTTTAGTCCATTACAGCTTTTCATAATCTTCAGTACAAACATAAAGTTGATAATCAGATACGATGCTAGAGCAAGAGGAACTTAAAAACATTGCTGTTATCAGCCATTCATCAATACTTCAAAGACAGTAAATAACCCAAACTCTCACCCTGACCTTCAAGCTGGGGTTCTGAAGTATCTAAAAAAGCAAAGAGGCACTTTCCAGAAATCTCACTAACTGGTCTTCAGACTAGTCCTCCCATTTGCTGCACTGTGTCCCCCTTTAGCCATACCCACTGGGAACCAACAAATGCAACTAAAGTACATTCTGCTGTTGGCCAAAAAGTACTGCAATTTTCGATTGCCAAGAACATCTACAGCACAGTAAGAGTAATTGCAGAGAGTTTCACACCGGCCAAGACAAAATCTTGGCAAATACACACATCCGCACAGGAACAGTTTAGCCTCTTCACTAAGTGCAAAATCTGTCACAGATAAAATTTCTGATAAAAGTGAGAATAAAACTTTTACTCAAGCATTTCCCTCCACATTGTATGTGCCTGTCAGTGTCTGGAAGTTACATCTCTTTCTGGTGTGGAAAATATTTCAGGAAATATAAATTTATGCTAGACTGTGGGGTATTATGTTTTCTTTATTCATAATAATTTATCTGCCTTACATTGGGTTGGTTAGTCCTCCAAGTATGGAAAACTGAAGGTAGAAATGGCAGCAGCTGAACTCAGGCAAGTAAAAAACACCTCACACAGAATAATATAAATCCCATATCTGAGTTGTCTAATATTAGTTTAGGAATCTGTCTTGTTGATCTCAATGTCAAAAGGGCCTTATAATTAATATGGCCACTGCCCTACAGCTCTATCTGACAATCACGGCTCATAATCAAGTTTTGCTCTCATAATTTGTAATGGTTTCCCTTTAATGATAACCCTAATTGTGTCTGATCATCTTCATTTGACTGATGAGCAAAATAACTGCGCTGTTACATATACAAAAAAGGCTTTGATCTGTGTTTTTTAAAAAAAAAAAATCAATATTTTGAATAATTGGCATAATGTGCTTTGTGTTGACTCATGTCCATCTCCAATTTTAGCCTAATAGTGCAATGTAAGGGACTGCATGGAAAGGAAAGATGCTGACTGAACAGTTCCTGGAAAAAAATTAAGAAATCGCTTTCCTAAAAAGGGCTGCGGGGAATTTTTATACAAGAAAGAAATGGCAGATAAGCAATATAATAAGCAGGGAGCAGCTGTAATCTATACATGGCGCAGCCACAAAGGAAGAAGAAAATACAAATTCACTGTTTAGCCTATCACAGCGGTTATTCTTAGCTGGTGGTAAAGACATGTCCTTAAGCAAATACACTGTCATGCCTTTGGGCAATACAGATTGTATGTGACTGCACTCGGGCTTCTGAGAAATGAAATTGACTTGTAGACTCTATTTGATGACCCCTTTATAGACTTTGGTTGACAAGAGATTTGGGAGTCGTGTTTCACACCTGCACTCATGAATTAAGCAGAGCAAAGCATATATATGTCTGGGTTAATGGAGAACTGAAACCTCAAAAAGATTATGACTAGAAATGCATTATTTTATGGCCTGAACCCAGGTTACCAAGACAGAGGTTTAGCAGACCTATAGCCAGGGTCGGACTGGGGGGTGCAGTGCTCACCGGGGCTACAACCCCAGGGTCCCTGCACCCCCCAAGGTGTGCTGGCTGCGTCCCCCGCACCCCCCACAGGGGCCACCAGCCCGATGTCCTCCCCTGAGCACAAAACTTACTTTCAACGCATCAGGGGAGGGACATCAGCAGCCAGGGGAGCAGCAAAAAGAATCAGGACTGAGCTGCCGGGTGCCCACCAGGGCCAGGGCCACTGGGTTTTTTTCCAGTGCCCCAGCAGCTCAGCCCAAACCTGCCTGTAGCAATGTAATGCTCTAGGCCTTCAAGAGCTCTCCATTTTCTTTTTAGGTCATATTTTGAGTGCCAGTGGCACTGCACGTGCTCTGTTTGTTCCAGGCTGCTAAGAAACTAAGCATAGGGGTTATCAGAAATCTGGGGGGCACAGGCCTTCATTGCTTAATAGCTGTGGTGGATTTGGCCTGGTACAGAATTGCAAGACACAAGTGTAGCATTTGTAGCCTTATTGGCTGTTGAGCTTTAGTTTCCCTGACTCACAGTAAAATAAACAGAATTTTTTTAACATATTAATAGCTACATTTTATAATGATGTCAATTTTTATTTGCATTGTAACTGAATTTAGTCAAATATTTTGGGACAATCCAGTTAAATATAAAAAGAATTCTTTTCACAGCCAGAAAAAGTTACAAGCATTAGTATTCAACTTCTTTAAACCTATATGAGTTTTGTTTTCCCTTTTGTTATTCAATTACATAAAAACTAAAGTCTTACAGCTACTCACACTTAAGGTACGATTAATCAGGCAAAAGGAAAAGCAGGCAGAACCTCATTAGTGCACGTATGGGCCCACCGGCCAACTTGGAAATCATAATTCAATTTCAGAACCCTAATTTCATGTAAGAGCTGTAACATCTGGTTCTTGCACATATTCTGCCATTCATACAAAATGTGTTAGGCAGTGCCATTATACAGTAGAAAGACAGTAGAGTCAATAGTATATTTCCACAAAGTAGTATTACAAGGACCATGCCTCTCATTTACAGCAACTATTGACAAGCCCTGCATTGCCACTACTGTGGGTCATATGACCCTAACTCACCCTTCTGTAAGGTTAATCCTATGTCGAAGTTCTGCCTCAGAACATTTACTGGGACAAAATTTGAACTACAGATCTGAATTTCCTTTATTTGCTGGAATAAAATCCAAGTAGATCCAAATTTAGATTGGTGCAGAACACAGCAACCTAAGAATCTGGGTATAAACAAAGTGATTCTGGCCCAGTCTTGAATCTTAGGATCAAATGTTGAGGGTTCTAAGGTATGATTATTTCAAATGTTTTAAATTATGAATATCCTTATAAAAGCCACAAATATTCTATAAATTAAATCCTTATAAATGGTGCTTGGTGATTTTGTTAGTTATAATTGGTGCTTAGTGATGTTATTTGTATCATATGTGTATGGAACTTGTGTATCATAAAAGCAATGTACTCTGTGTTGTAAAATAAAGAGATATTAGAAGTCACCTTAAAGATCCAGGACCCGTATAAAAGCACTCCGGGACTTATATCCTTGTATTTTACAGCAGGGGGTATATTATTCCCAATATAATCGTGGTGTTACCGTATATGATTATTTATGTAATGCCAAGGACTGACAATCTAATAAGTCCCTAGTTAGCAAGTTATTACATGTAATGCTTTCAATATAAATGCTAATGTCACTTGAACTATATGCTGTTTTTGCCTGGAGTGGAATCCATAAAAATCAAGGTCATCAAGGTATATCTGTTGAGTTATGGATTTAAATGACTTTTTCAAATGTTAAAGTAATTAAGTATAACTTTGCTGTGTAAGCCAGTGCCTCTGCTGCCCTAAAGATCCTCCCGGCTTGATGTCCCTTTTCTCATTAAATCATGAAAGAGTCCTGTACAAAGCAATTCAGCGTTTCTATACTTGTATAGCCCTAGTATTACTGTATACAGTATAATTAAATAAGCTTTGATTATACAGAACTTATCAAGAATCTGTGTCAATGTACAAGTGATAATGCTCTGATGACAAGAGAAGAAGAATATTGTATTGGACCAGTCATATTCTCTTCCCCAACAGGACTTTCATACTAAGCAGTGAAACATTGAGCAATGGGCCCAAATCCCATTATATAAAGATGATTGGATGTTAAAGTAGGCTTTAAGCAACACACTGGGATATATTGCATGAGAGACTGTTTGGGCAAAGCAAACTTCATGCAGCGTGAATGTGCAAGACACCAGCTCCATATACTGTACAGTACATATTCCTGCTCCTCTGCCTATATACAGCACAAGGGAAATCCTCCAATGGGATTGGTTGCAGGTTCATACCTCTAGCTACTGCTTTTATTAGTGACACTGCTATTGACCAATCAAAAGTAATTCCTCATTGGTTATTATGAGTTATTATGATTTCTCATAGTAACATAGTAACATAGTAAGTTGGGTTGAAAAAAGACATACGTCCATCAAGTTCAACCATAATGCCTATATATAACCTGCCTAATTACTAGTTGATCCAGAGGAAGGCAAAAAAACCCCATCTGAAGCCTCTCTAATTTGCCGCAGAGGGGAAAAAATTCCTTCCTGACTCCAAGATGGCAATCGGACCAATCCAAGATGGCAATCGGACCATAAATCCTCATTGGTTATTATGATATTTTCTAGAGGAAAATACCTAAATGTTTTTGTCTTAACGTTGTCTTCCTTAATTGTATCTCCTATTTCCACCAACTGTATTTAGGATGTTTATTGTTTTGATTTTGAGGAACATGCAAAGGAAGTATGGATACTGTATATAGTTTATACAAGCTCCCACCCTTCCCAGCTACAGTCAGGTGATCCCAGGGGTGGCAAATTAAAAAAGGGCAACCATGGGGGAAAGTAACCAAGTTGCAGGTATAACTTAGTCCCTGTGTAAATTGTATAATGAGGCAGTAGAATTCTTAATGAATCAGATGAAAGTGAGTGTAGGACTGGCCAGACCGGGGATGACTGACGTAGTTAGGCCAGCTTAAATATATTGCAATATAACAATCCCTGTTTGTATAAAGGGGAGGGCATTGCTTGGTAGTTTAATGCACAGAATGTCTTAATGTCCTATATACCTGTATACCCATAATGGCTGAGTGCAGAGGACCTCTGGTTTCTGTATATAAGACCAAATGGCTGTTCATATTGCACACCTTATGCAGCAAAACTGTCTCAGCTGATATTTCAGTGCAAGGTGCAAGTATAGAGGAGCGGCCATTGTGGGGTTGGGCAAGGACATGCTCAGTGACACTTGTCCCTCTGCAATGGGAACCCGCACTAGTCCAAGGGGCACCTTACAAAAAAAGATATATTTACACATCATACAGAGAGAATGTCCAAGAGGAAATTCTGGAGCATGAGGTCTATAGCAATAGGTATCTGCAGTATCTCTTTCTTATTTATTTGAGAGCGCACCAAACCCTAGGGATCTCCTGGTATAATGCAGATTTGGGTACATACATATAAACATCTTATTCATAAAGATCAACCCTTACAATGGTTTCTATTTGTGTCACTGAGGACAACCGTTTCCAATGAAAACTCTCAAGAACATTCTCTTGTACATTGCAATTAAGCAAGGGTGTATCCAGCCTTCATCAGCCTACGTGTGCCAAGAATTAAATCAGCTCTGTTCTTGTACTCCGTAGCCGTTCCTTGGCAACCAACAGACAATTGGGTTACCACGGAGATTTGATAGCGCTGACAGACTCAAAAATGTAAGGAACAGAGCCGGCAACAACCTCTCAAACAGAAAAAAATGTAACCTTTCTGGGAGACGAGAAACTGCCTAAATGGCACGAGAAAACGGCAGAAGAGAATGAGAGGAAACATTTGCTTCATTTGTATATGATACTTCCTTCATTAGTTATGCTAAATTTCATTTTTTTTACTTAAAAATTGTTTACGTATTTAATAATATGAGTTTTTTAGGGCTTATTCACTATGAATGCAAGCACAAGTGTAGGGAATAGCAATTGGACTTATAGTCCTTAGAAATTGGACCCTATGCCTTGTGCCAAATTGACAAGGGGCACCTGTATTTAATGCCTGTCCTGGGCATACAATAAGTACAGAACTCCAGATTGCTGTATGTACCCTGGCAGTCCTTTACATCACCTGAATGAAATGCAAGGAAAGTTTAGCCAACATATAGCTGCCTGTTGCCCCTCCTGTATGCAAAGCTGGCAGTTGCAATAAGAGTTCCCCCCTGAGAGCAACAGGTGAAATTCCTTGGTTGGCAGATGTATTGTGGGCAAACAACATAGAGCTTTGTGTGTGCTTTTTTACACATTGTATATTGCCCCCACTTGAAAGATAATTGTGGCAAAAGAAATATATCTGGGTGTGCATTGCCATGATTTGCCCCAGCAAAAGAAGACTCACTTTTCTGTGTAAATAATGGGAGCAAATTGATTAAGAAGGATGGCATTTGGTAGGATTACCATGTCTGCAAGTGGAAAGAACGGAGAGTTAATTAGAATGAATACATAGGCTCCCTTTAACATTGCCACTCTGTGAACAAATGCTAAATCAGCAGTGAAAAACGTAATTGGTTTTTTGATAGTGCGCCTTACAGTGTCTGCGACAGACCTGACAAGAGTACTAATCCACATAATATATCACTGTGCCACGGCCCATTCTGGAGCCCAAAGAAAGGGTAACAAAAAGTCCATTTTGGCAGTAAAAGAAAGTTTACAGCTGATATTTGCCATCAAAACAGCACCATTCACTTCTCATAGATACTTGGAAGTGTTCCTGCTGATATTAATGGAATAATTATTTTAAAAAACAGCAAAAAACATGGAAACCTTGAGCTGTCAATATATACATCATACACAAGAGCCATACATAAAATGATATCCTTCAATCATGTGACTCACTGAAACATGTGTATTGTAATAAATAAAGTACCCCCTGTTGAAAAATCTGGGGATATTAGAAGTCACTTGACCTGTATAATAGCACTCAGCCATGTACCTCTATATGGTCACGGAACTTCTCTGTGACTTAATAATATTTGTAGATTGTAAGCTCTTTTGGGCAGGGCCCTCTTCACCTTTTGTATCGGTAACTGATTGCTTTATATGTTACTCTGTATGTCCAATGTATGTAACCCACTTATTGTACAGCGCTGCGGAATATGTTGGCGCTTTATAAATAAATGTTAATGTAATATCAACAAAAGCAGCAGGCTACTACTGATAAGTACCTGAAAATGGTCCCAATTTAGATGGGGCAGAAAGTAGATAGAATTTGGGGTGGACTGGAGGCATATCTGGGCATAACAGGGTGGGGCAGGGGGAAATCGGTTTAATCTTCTCGATTCTCAAGTGTTAGGAGGTATGCTGATACACAATAACAACATATATGTATGATAATGTTCCCAAGGTTTATTGGGGGGGGCTCCAAAACAGTTTGCTGTCAGGCCCTGTAATTGCTATTGACTCCACTGTTTTCAGGCAGCTGCCATGCTTCATCACAAAGACACATCACGCAAATCTGGAAATAAAAATAATTAACCCAGCAGTATATAATTAACCTGGGCACTGTCATTTGTGTTTACACTATTAAATTAATTTCCAGCTTCCAAGGCCACGGTACCGTTTCTGACTTCCCATCTGGTGCCCCAAAATGTCAGCGGGGAGTAGCTCTCTGCCGTGCCATTACAGAACATGAGCGTCGAAGCAGAATTAGGGAAAGATTTAAGGCCAGTGGAGTAAGGCATGAAATACATTCCCAAATGAATAACACATTTTTTTCTAATGTAGTTTATAAACTCTATTGCCCTTTTATTCTGGGTTTATTTTACAGTGTTTCCTTCTTGTTAGCTACTAGTCACCTACATGGGCCAGTAACTCAGTATTGGGTATTGCTTTATCTGTACTATTACTAGAGGAATTTAGGTATGAGATCCCTTATCTGGAAACCTGTTATTCAGAAAGCTCTATGGGAATTTTCCATAGAGTTCATTTTAAGCAAATAATTCTAATTTATAAAAATGATTTCCTTTTTCTCTGTAATAAATAACATTAGTTTGTACTTGATCCCAACTAAGATATAATTAATCATTACTGGTGACAAAACAATTCTATTCGATTTATTAAATGTTTAAATAATTTGAAGCAGACATAGGGGCAGATTTACTAATCCACGAACGGACTGAAAGCGTCCGAATGCGTTTTTTTCAAAATAATCGGTATTTTACGATTTTCTCGTCGCCGTGAATTGTCGCGAATTTTTCTTCGCCGTCGTGACAATTTGCGAAAGTCGTAACGGCTAAGAAAAAGTCGCGACAATTCGCAAAAAAGACGCCCCGGCGACGATAAAAAAACGCAAAAAATACGAAAAAGTCGCAAAATGTTTGTTTCCAATCCAATTTTTTCCCATTCGGAATTTGGATTCGTGGATTAGTAAATCTGCCCCTTAGTATAGATTTCCAAATTATGGAAAGACCCCTTATCTGGAAAACCTCAGGTTCCAAGCATTCCAAAAAGCTTTGCCATCTTTTAGTTCTAGCCTTACCAGGCAATGACATACCGGAGTGTGATAAAAAGGGGTGGGAATGTGATGTTTGAGGGTGGAGTTGTGATGTTTCGGGGTTGGAGTTGTAACATTTCAGGGTTGGTTGGGCCACAAAGGGACTATAGCACTTTGGATTTGGTGAGTACACAGCATTTCGGGGAAAGGAGAGAAGAGTCTGGGGCAGAATAACTAGAAATTACAAATTTGTAAAACCAGCTCCAGCCTTGGCTGGTATTTTATCAGCTAGGCCAGTGAAATACCAGCAAGGTGGTGACCCTAATTGCGAATAAATTGGAATCTAGAATCTGTAGCTTAAAGATAGAATGGGTCAATTCTCTGGCAGGTTTTTAAAGGCACAGCATTTCAGGAATGGAACTACAGCCTGCCCAGCTGCTCAGGGGCCCATTATCTTAAGCCAGAAATGATTTATGTTGAAAGGTATTGATTAGGAAAACGAAGCTTCATTCTGTTATCTACAGGCCTTTATAGAACACAGGCCTTGCCATTACTATGCTGGGGTGCCTGGGTAAGTATAGGGGGATACATATGGTGCCCCTGTTTCATATAAAGAGCTGAACTAGCAGCAAAGCTTCTCCATAATTTGGCAATTCTGAAAATGCTACAAATGATTACAATAGATAACATCATGACACGTCTCCCTTCTTTTGCCATCCATGCATCACAGGCCATTATGCTCAGCCAAACGGAATAAGTGCATGACATTTTTCACACACACTGACCAGCCAGGCATGATGGAAATGGAAGAAAGCAAAATACATATTGTGGGAGCACCTCTTATATTACTAACATCCTACACAGTATGATAATGAATTTATAGACTCTTTAATTTCTTTATTGCTCTTGTTAAATAAAACTCAAGACCATTGCCTTGCATATGGAATTAATGTGTTTGTGCCATGGAGAAAGCCTTAGTGCAAAAAAAGAGCCCAGCCCCAGCATGAAGAACACAATCCCATAAAAGCTGCACATTCTGCACTGAAATGTCTGGTCATATGTAGGGGTTGCCATGAAATTGCCATATGATTCTTTGTACTTCAATATCATCCTAGTATCTCATCCCATGGGCAAATGCCTCCTCTTTGAAGCTTGTCCCCAGATTTTTTCTGCAGTGTCACATTATGGCCTATGACACCAGCTTTATTATTTGGTTGCACATTACTGTTTATTTTATTTGGTGCAGTGGCAGTGTGATCATACCAGGGTCTTGGCTGACCTGCTGACACCATTGGCACTTATGGCGGTAAGCTGCAGACCAGATGGGGGGTCCAGTTGCAAAATTAGCACTGGGGCTCAAAACGCTCTAGTTATATCACAGTTGATAAAAGGGCCTCGTACATACAGTATGCATAGTTGAGCAGCAAATAAGAACAGAGAAAACTAATAAATATATTGAATGCATATTGGATTTTGCATCAGAGTCAAAATCAGAGTTTAACAGAGGTAGAATTGTTTGGAAATGTGCCTATGACACTTGTGCCTGTTCTCTATGGGAATGGAACTGAATTAAGAACAGTATCAGAGTTGTTTATGCCACTTTGATAGCCTTTATTATCCCTGTTAATCAACTGATCTCATTCTAATGCAGAGCAAAACAAATCGTTGGAGATGTCAAGACTATGAATGAGCACCAAGGCCTTGCATCCACTTGTTCAAAGCTTTCCCTGTACGTGTGCTTATCCAACCGTGATGTCTGGGGGGAATTAGATCATCTGGATGAAATTATTGGTTGAAAGGAATACACAGTAACTTTCATTTTCTGTGGTTCCAGCAGCAGATTGTTATAGAAGGTTTTTGGGCAGCCACCCAGAGCGAATTGTTCCAGAGGGACTAAAGTCTGCCCAACCACAAGAATTTGCTTGGCATCTTTGCCTTTATACATTAACAAGGATGTCAGGTAGAGATTCTGATGGATGTTTCTGTACATATAAAATAGGTCATGCCATGCCCAGTAACTTACAGACATTTCCCTCTTCCACCAGAAACCCACCCATTTTTCAGTCTCAAATGTAGGGCTGTACTGGCTATAATGGGACTGTTGTGTAAAGTTCTAGATCTATCCTTAGGGGGTGGAAAATAGGGGCAGCTGTCCTGGGCCCTCTACTTGTGAACTATAGTAGGTGGTCACATACTGATTGTAGAATTGCTGGCTGATTGACCCCCCCCTATCAATAGGGGACCCACACTGGATGCTTGCCCTGAGCTTGCCTTCATTATAACCCAGACGCTGGTTAAAGGACTGTATTTGCTGCATTAAGTCACGTTCATTAGCCTTTGAAGCTGTTGGCCTTTGAAGAGTAGATGGCATGGCGGGGGTCCGACATATGTATTTTCAGAACAACTTAGAACCTGATTTTCTTAATTAATCAGTGGGTTTCTAAAAGTTTAATTTATTTTAAATTACTTAAAATGAATACATAAAAGGGGCAATCATTATTGCAAAGTATTAAGCCTTCCTTAGCAAAAACATGACAAGACTCAGGGCAAAATAGAGGGATAGACAATGCTTATTTTAAGCATTTTATGTGCTCATGTATATGTGTGGCTACTAATAGCGTAAGGTGCTAAGGGGTGCAAAATAGCACAATATGCTGTTTTCAATGGTCAAGAGAGCCATGTACTTATTGGTGCTACATATTGATGCACTTTGAGCCTCACAAATGATGTACAAGGCATGTGTATGAGGGTGTCCATGGGTCACCCACATGCTGGCTCTTTTGTATCATGTGCAGGGTTGCCATCAGTAATGCAGGGCCCTTCCCTTAATCGGCCCTTATTATTAGCCCACTAGTCAGTTGGGCTTTGCCAACAAGTAGAATATGACCCCAATGGAAAAAATGCCCCTTGCATGCACTATCACAACCCTACTCAACCTGACTATTGCCCAATTATGCCCAAACCCCTCCCAATCAAACCCACCCAACCCACAAGCTCCATATCACCTTTGCAACCAGCAAATCATGCCTTTCCATCTCAGGGTCCCCATTTGCCACAAGGTCCCTGGCTACAGTACCCCCTGTACCCTCCTGATGTCATGTGTTCTCCTTCTCTCACTCATCACCTCCTCTCACTCTTGCATCCAAGACTTCTCACGCGCTGCACCCATCCTCTGGAACGCGCTTTCTTGTCCCATTAGGCACTGGCAGACTCTCCAATTCTTTAAATGGTCTCTTAAAACTCATCTTTTCACTCAAGCCTATAACCTAAACCCCCCAAACATTCAATAACCACTGGTTTTTCACCTCTCACTCCACACTTACTGTCACTTTACACACCTACATGAACTCCAACGCCATGCTAATTACCCTGACCTTATGTCTCACCCCTCCCTTTTAGAATGTAAGCTCTTGCGAGCAGGGCCCTCCCCCTAGTGTCTCCATTCCTCATCCAATGTAACTGCAAACCATTTTTGTGAACTGTTTATATGTACATGTTAACTGTTATGTCTTTTGTACCCCTCTATTCTGTAAAGCACTGCGTAAATTGATGGCGCTATAATAATAATAATGTGTCCTGGGCATATGTCATTTGTACCCACCATTGCTCCATTCCCTGTCAGGCACAAATATTAGTACCGTACACCTTTGCACTTTTGCCCATTTAGCCATTTGAATCATGTACCAGTTCTACACTTGTCTCCAACACGAATGTCAAATGTTTCTTAATTTCTGTTAAAGCGTGCCTCAATAGTCACACCATCCCTTTACAGGTATAAAAGCAGATAGAAATTCCTTTATAAATACAAGGGAAAAGACTGCAACAGGAATAATATTTTATCCCTTCTTATTTCCATTAACAAATTGATTAAGGTGTGCTACACAATGGACAAACCGGCTAGTTGTAGCCCCAGGTGCAAGCTGAACCCTCAGCCAGGGTAAAACAATATTCTTATTTCCATTAGATACAAAGGCAATACAGAAAGGATAACTTGCTGTATGAGTGCAAATCGTCTCGTGAATATGGCGTTTCCTGGTTAGCATACTTGCATCCGCACATAAGACAGTACTGACTGGCAGGCAGTTAAGGGAACTGACCCACATGTATAAACCACATGTATAAATGCAAATATACAAATAAGGAAGGTTCTGTACATGCAGAAAACCGTGGTCTCATTCATTCATAGATGTGCCCAAGTTATAATATAAAATGGGCTATTTTTCACCAAATTACAGTGACTTGAAAATTTGGCAACCACTACAACATCCTGAATTCTGAAAAGCAATGAAAGACATTTCTGCTAATTTACCTATGTAGCCATACCTGTTTTCCATCTAGTGTGTACAGTCTCTTCACTACTCCGGAATCTAATTTGATGGCATCAGTGATATCGGTAAGGACCTGCTCAAAGGAATGAGCTGTCTTTTTGTTCAGTAGAATCCGGACAGCTTTTCTAGGCTTCACGCCGCTCCTGATGATGGTTACAAGCTTGGGCCTAATGAAATCCTTGTTCTCTCTTCCCTCAGAGAAGCTTTGTTTGGGAGCAGCAAGCGGCTGGGCGGAACGAGGGGCAGCCGTGGTCTTCACATTCACTGACCAGTTGGGGTTTACATTCTTTGTGTAATCAAGTTTTTTGAAAGGCTCAATAGATCCACATACATAACTTTCCCCTGAAAAACAGAAGGCACAGTTAAGATGTAAATTAAAACAAGCAAATGCTATAAATTCATATAATAACAACACCGGTACACCATTTATGGGTTTATCTTTCTTCAATGCACAATAGTGGACCTGTGGCCAACACTTTCCATATAGCACATAATATGAACAGTTGATTTGGGACCTAACTCAGAGTTTTGTATATATTAGTATTTTACATCAAACAGATTTCCATTTAAATATACATATATAAAAAACTTAAATACCATTATATGAAAATAAATAAACCAAATATGCTTTGCTTGACTTTATTATTAGATCAGCATTGTTAATTGACCACTCACAGGGGCATATTTATTATGCTATGTAAAAAATGGCGAGAAAATTCGCCACACAACGCCAGGCTTTGCTATGTAAAAAATTACGTAAAATCAGCTTAATTTTTTAAACGTTTTTTCTTCCGCTGGAACTTAAGTCAAATACTGGCGTTCGGATGCCGATCTTTTTACGCCATTTTTTCAGCGAATTAGTTTTACACAGCTTAATAAATATGCCCCCTAGATTTTCAAGATGGCAGAACCAAGACTACATCTATCTTGGGCTTTCAACAAACCAAGTGGGCAGCTAATTGGCCCTGTGCACAGCCCTCAGATAGGCCTACCTGTCACATATCTGGCTAAAAATCAGACAGCCCTGCACTTAACAATAGATAATGTACTGGTTCTTTGAACAAGTACCTAAAAAAATAAAGGACAGTAAGGGTGAGAATACCTGAATTATTTATAAAGCTTACTGGTTTTATGGAAGGCTTGCATCAGGGTGCTATGCGCAGCCCTTTATTGGGGGTGGCAGTGAACCAAAAATTGCCCTCATGTCGCTGTCCTGTTAACACCTATTCTGTACAAAATGCAATGGCTACCACTTGCTCACAACCATAGCTATACATGATCATCTTCAATATTCAGTAAACAGGTTTCTTGCTATTTTGGGGGTTTCTTGGAAGTTGGCACCCAACACTTCAAGCTGCCCACTTCCCATGTACTATATGGCTATATGTTTTATAAAGCTATAAGCTTTGATCTACACATCTGCCAATTACACTCCTTAGATACCGTTGAAAAAAATGACACTCTTTTTTGCAAATCATTTCTAATATGTAAATTTCTTTGGATCCTCCGTGTGAATCGCCCTATATATAAAAATTACTATTGCTTTACCCTCTTTAGAAACTGCGTTTCTTCTGATAAGGTGCTGTGATATTTGAAACAACTTCCCAATTAAACATCTTCCTAATTATCCAGTCCAGAATAATGTATTATTCCAATGACTACTTCTTCTCCCAATCCATCATGAACAATAAAAAGGCTTTATACTACAAATAATACTCTCTCATATTACATGTCACCTACTAATGCCATGAGGCTGGGCCTCCTAGGTTCCACCAAAGAACTTGACAGTTAGGGCTTGCTCTGTGGTCCAGTAAATAGTAAAATAATAAATAGTATTTGTATTACACAGTTCTGTGGTAGAAATGAGGGAGGTTATGGAATTTGTCATACAGTGGGGCCCACTGAGAGATTTCCTGGCAGGCCAGTCCTACCCTGCTTACATATTGCCCTATGTTGTTTCATATCTTTCCACATTTTCACCCATCAGGTCATACATCTCAGAACCTTGCATGAGTTATGGTCATTTCTCTCTAAAAGCATTCGGTCCCCAACATCTATGGAGTACCCTACCGCACTCAATGCAACTCGCCATGAAAACACTTTGATGATAGTTGCTTAAAAACTAAGATTAGCTGTAACAAGAAGAACATAGGTTTATAAACAATGCATCACATCGAGAGCACCATGTGCAGAAAAGATAACTGTTATGACACATGGACCATTCTGCTCACCGCAATACTTTCACCACTTCCCATAGAATAATATGGAGAAAAGTATGGAAGTACTTCAGACACATAAGGTGAGGAACATCTACTGTTTATAACTGTATGTACTTTGCTGCATGTGTGTATATGCCAGTTATGTCTAGTGATGCAGGCGTACCAGTTTGCTATGGCACTGTATCCTTATTGAACTCTCATAGCTACGACAATAGTGTCGGCTGCTGCACACAAGTGTGTTCCACCCAATGTTCTATTTTTGTGGTGATTAAGCCATCATTTGTATGTTTCTATTTCCTGACAAGTAATGGAAAAGAAACTGCGCTCAGTATTTAAATGAACTGCATAGTTATGGAGAAAAAGCAGACTGATTTTTCAGTTGTTTAAACATAAAGTGCAGCTGCGAGCTAATTATTACTGGGCTAATTAAGCAAAAGAATGCAAATGAAGTAAGGATTAAGAGCCGTTTCCATTTGTACGAGAGTAAGCTGGAGGAGGCACTTTCAGGAGTCAACTGATGCTCTTCACACAGCCCAAAATGTGGGTGATACAGATAAAATAATTATTGTTTGCACTAACAACTGCCAAGCTGTGCCGTATATAGCGGCTAATATGGGTTTCTTCCACTTTTTATGGCATTTTATGCAATAGTGACCACTATTCAAAACATCTTGTTTCATAGCTAATAAGTTTTGGACTCTCATAAAGATTCAAAGGATTCTTCTGGCAGTCCCAAACTACATTTTCATTAACACAATTAGGTTTTATGGTCATTTCTCTCTAAGACCATCAGAGCTGATCCTCAACATCAATAGAGTATCCTACCAGACCTACCTACATGCCGACAAGACCCATCTCTCATGGTTAGATAAAAATACTTATCTTATAAGTACAGGTATGGGATCCCTTATCCGAAAACCCATTATCCAGAAGGCTTCGAATTACAGAAAGCCCATAGACTCCATTTTAATCAAATAATTCAGAATTTTAAAACTGATTTCCTTTTTCTCTGTAGTAATAGAACAGTACCTTGTAATTGATCCCAACTAAGATATACTTACCCCTTATTGGGGGCAGAACAGCCCTATTGGGTTTATTTCATGGTTAAATGATTCCCTTTTCTCTGTAATAATAAAACAGTACCTGTACTTGATCCCAACTAAGATATAATTACCCCTTATTGGGGGCAGAACAGCCCTATTGGGTTTATTTAATGGTTAAATGATTCCCTTTTCTCTGTAATAATAAAACAGTACCTGTACTTGATCCCAACTAAGATATAAATAATCCTTATTGGGGGCAGAACAGCCCTATTGGGTTTAATTAATATTTTAATGATTTTTTAGTAGACTTAAGGTATGGAGATCCAAATTACAGAAAGGCCCCTTATCCGAAACACCCTTGGTCCCGAGCATTCTGGATAACAGGTCCTATACCTGTATACTATTTCTATTTTCTTTTATGTCCTTTATTACCATGGCTCTCTTGCCTGCCTTCATCTCATGCCCTGCCCGAGTAATATAATAAAACACTATTTGAGTAACTATCCCCTACAATCAGTATATATTAAGCTAGTGTAAATGGCCTAGTTTGATAATGCCATTTATATGAGAGAATGCATTTTTACATTAATTCATTCTAGGGCACACTCACAATAGTCCACTTTATAAAACTGCCCAGTAATATGCAACTTAAGATGTATATACTGCACATAACTGTATACAATAGATTAAGAGAACTGGTATTCAATAAATCTCAGCCTATAGCACCCCACACTGAACAGGGGATGCAGCAAGGAGATACATTGTATATCATATACTGTATACATGGTGGAAGAAGGCTTATATTATGTACCTTGTAGATTGTAAGCTCTTTTGCGCAGGGCTCTCTTCATCTCTTGTATCGGTTATTAGTTGCTTTATATGTTTCTCTGTATGTCCAATGTATGAAACCCACTTATTGTACAGCGCTGCGGAATATGTTGGCGCTTTATAAATAAATGTTAATAATAATAATAATAATAATAATATTTTTGTCATACAATTCCTCACATTGCAGTGCAGTAACTTTGAAACAATGGAACGGCACTAGGGCATTTTAAAGGCTTGATTATTTTGAACATCCAATGGAATATCTGGGCATCAAACATACATTTATTTCCAGAAGAAAACATTAGAAGGACATAGTAGTAACATGAAGAATCCAACAGGAATAAGTCTAGTAATTATGAAAGAACACACTGACCTTCTACCAGCTGATCCAGAGAAGTTATCTTCTTAGACCCATCCACAGTATAGATAGTTCTCACTCCTTGGGGAAGGTTAACATTATCAGACAAAGTCCTGGTCAGATCAGCCAGAAGAGCTTCAAAAGATCTAAATCGATCTGGGGAAATTGCATATACGATGCCTTTAAAATATCGATCTCCGTTACGATAGAATCGGACCTTCTTGGCTTTCTTCTCAGAACTCAGGGCCTGAAGAGTGCGAGTTCTGTAGAAACTGCAGTGGGCACTATGGGTAGGACTTGGCAAGCCATTCGCCCGGGATCCTTTGCTGTACCTTTGAGCTTTATCACGCTCATCGAAGTGCTCAAGTTCCATATCTCTCCCAAAGGACATTTTAAGGATTCTTATGAAAGAAATGGAAGAAAATAGCAATTATTATTGGATGGCAAGAGATTCCTGTAGACATACAGAATAGTAGCTGTCATATTACTAGTTTAAATGCTTCTTGTGAATAGTAATGAAAGGCTGTTTTTTTTCAAAATGTTGCTATTTAAATCCCACTGTGTGACTAACACGCCTTTCAGTGCCGATGTGTCATCCCATACGGGATCACTTTCTCATTAAAATCAAATGCATCGTGAGCTCCTCCAAACATTTCCTAGAATGCTTTGTAGCTCTGAGTGAGCTTTAAGGGCAGAGATGTCAAGTTCACTCATTGGGAACTGAAACTGCCAGCTTCTTTATAACAGCCAATGGCCTGGAGTTTGTATTTTGCTAGGACTTCTGGGCAAGCATATGGTATCGCTAGTGGGGAATTCAGAGGTTTAGCCAATAGTTATTGCCCCAAAGTACAATCATTTCAGGGATCAACAAGTCTTAGGGAAGATGAGCTGTGTTGCACACAGAATTTGTCTATCATTCAGAATTCCACTGAATCATCCATAGCCCTGCCCCCACAGCATCAGTTGGCTCTGCTCTTTGCTGTCTCTATTATTTTGCCACTAGCAGCACTACCCTAAAAATTATACTTTTTTATTAGCATGTGACATTGGCTAAAATTGCCATTTTAATTACTAAGGGCCATCCCCAGGATCATACAAGTCACGGTACACACAAACTGTCACGATTAGTTACCCAAAACCCAGAACAATTGCCAAGGTCCCAGTCACAGCTCACGCTTCAGCCTATAACAACCACCTTTCGCTTCAGGTGGAGCCCTCCGCTACTCGGGTGAGTGAGAGTGAGAGGACCAGGGCAAAGGGAACCTGCCCCCCCAATAATTGCACCCTAGGCAGGTGCCTCTTCTGCCTACCCCTAGTTCCGGCCCTGCCTGCCCCTGCCTTGACCTGTATCTACTCCTGCTCCATCCCACTCCTGCCTTGTCCCATCTCTACTCCTGCTCCATCCAACTCCTGCTTTGGTCCATCTCTACTCCTGCTCCATCCCACTCTTGCCTTGTCCCATCTCTACTCCTGCTCCTGCTCCATCCCACTCTTGCCTTGTCCCATCTCTACTCCTGCTCCATCCCACTCTTGCCTTGTCCCATCTCTACTCCTGCTCCATCCCACTCTTGCCTTGTCCCATCTCTACTCCTGCTCTATCCCACTCTTGCCTTGTCTCATCTCTACTCCTGCTCCTGCTCCATCCCACTCTTGCCTTGTCCCATCTCTACTCCTGCTCCATCCCACTCTTGCCTTGTCTCATCTCTACTCCTGCTCCATCCCACTCTTGCCTTGTCCCATCTCTACTCCTGCTCCATCCCACTCTTGCCTTGTCCCATCTCTACTCCTGCTCTATCCCACTCTTGCCTTGTCTCATCTCTACTCCTGCTCCTGCTCCATCCCACTCTTGCCTTGTCCCATCTCTACTCCTGCTCTATCCCACTCTTGCCTTGTCTCATCTCTACTCCTGCTCTATCCCACTCTTGCCTTGTCTCATCTCTACTCCTGCTCTATCCCACTCTTGCCTTGTCTCATCTCTACTCCTGCTCTATCCTGTCTCTACTCCTGTTCCTTCCCACTCCTGCCTTGTTCTGTCTCTACTCTTGTTCTGTCTCTACTTTTGCTTCTTCCCACTCCTGCCTGTCCTATTCCTGATTGGTCCCAATAACCATCCCTTGCCTGACTCACCACATCCTATCAGCGGGAATATTCCCACCTTCCAGATCTGAAACAATGTCCAAAACCTATGAAGCTCAAAAACAAAGTATCTTCCAAAAATGTCTGAACCACCTCATGAGCGTTTAGAGGCTCTAAAACCATTCATTTTTCATTTAAAGAGGCCACAGCCCTGTTAATAACAGATATCAGATTTTGGGATATTGAAGAAGCAGATGAGTAGATAGCAGGTTGGATCCAGCAACTCACTTGTTAATGTTGAACTAAGGATGAGTTAACACCAGTATAAATCCCACATACAAGTAGAAGGCAATTATGTGAATCATGAGATTGCAGAAAATTAAGCTAAATGAGGTTAAGATATTTAAGCAAGAGAAGCAGCACATTCCTATGCATTTATGTTCCAGGGCAATTCAGTGCTTGATGCTGATACTTTGCAATTATAGTGATTTACATCATTCAGGCAAAACTAAGTTTACAATTTTCTAGGAAAATTCATCTTCAAGACTACATTCTTTTCTTTTACCTGCATGAGCTTGAATAAAACAATTACTATACTATAAATATATTATAATATAAATATGTATTAAACGTATATGTATATAATAGTATATATATATATATATAGTTAGTCCAAAAATAGCAGCATTCAATCAGTTTGAGATTGGTGGGTGCTCAACAAGTAAACCTATAGTACTGAATTTAACCAGTTATTTTATTCCTTATATTATGCCTGTTTGTGGTCACAGGTCCTCTTCCCTGAACATGTCAGTAGTTCCAAGGTTCTCACAGTGGGTTCAGCAGAGCAGTGCCAGAAGAATCACGCCAGTAATGTAACTAGATGTCACTGGGCCCCACAGCAAATTCAATTTAGGGCCCCAAAACATTGTTAAGTTGACCCATTCTACCAAGATGTATTGAAATTGCTCATTAATTGAGCCTTGATGGGCCCTATAAACTCCTGGGCCCCACATCAAACACTGGGTCTGTTTCCTCTGTAGATACACTCCTGCATCACACGCAAATCTCATTACAACAACTCTACAGTATGTTAACTGCAACTTGCATATGATTCCCTACCACACGCATGCACAATTGTGTCCGTATTAATGCAAAGGCCCAGAGTAGAATGAGCCACCTCGCCCCCACCGCTCCGGCATGAAGGCACGCAGGCAGACATCATGGAGGAGGGGGAGTGGTGGGGGTAGGAGATCCCAGACTAGGGTTTGGCAAAAGAGGTACCTGCCTAGTGCCCCCTTACTATTGTGCCCCAGGCAGGTGTCTCTTCTGCCTACCCCAAGTTAGGCTTATATTGCGTCTGTACTGATGCTTAGGCCGATATTGCGTCTGTACTGATGCTTAGGCCGATATTGCGTCTGTACTGATGCATAGGCCGATATTGCGTCTGTACTGATGCATAGGCCGATATTGCGTCTGTACTGATGCATAGCCCGATATTGCGTCTGTACTGATGCATAGGCCGATATATAGGCAGGTGCAACTCCCTGCAGGACACATAAATTATGGAGAAAATGCTGCATTATGGGTAAGAAACACAGTGATTTGCATCCAAATTGCACTTTTCACACTGCACTTGTAGTCATAAATAAGCCCTACAATTGTCTATTTCTTAAAAGAAAAAATATATCTCAGTGATGTCCTACAATTGATTATGGAGCAGCTTAGAGGGGGTGTCTTTAGCAGTTAATTGACAAGCTAAGAATTTTCAGAAGCAAAAAAAGGAATGTACACAGTAAATAGCTTATGGGCCTGATTCACTAAAGGGCGATAAAACGTGCGCTATTCTTATTGTGCGCTAAAATTTTTACCGCCGCTTAATTTTGGCGATTTTTCGCACGATTCACTATAAGCATACTCGCGCTTTTTTACGCGCGATATTGCAAGCGTTATTTAACTCGCGAAAGACTATTTCAATGCGGTATTTGCCTGTACATGCGCTAAATTACGCGAATAATCACCGAATATGAATGGTAGCATAGAAATAGTGTATAAAAATTGTCGAAGCATATAAATGGTGTATATAAATATTAGCCACATATAAATAGTAGCATATAAATAGTAGATGCTTATAAATAGTAGCCACTAGTGATGAGCAAATGTGTTCTGGTTTCTTTGGTGAAAAATTAGCAAATCTTTCGAAAGATCCACGAAACGGCAAAAATGTTGTGCGGGCAAAAAAATTGTTGCCCGTGACTATTATTTTTTGACACTTGTATCAATTTGTGGATGTGCGGTGAATTTTTGCGTGGCGAATTTTTTCATGCGTTTTGCCATTGGCGGATTGTTTTGTGAAACGCATGAAAAAATCCGCCGCGAAAAAATTCAACGCACGTCCAAAAATTTGCTGCGAATCCATGCCTGGCGAAACATTTCATCACTTGTAGCCAAATAGAAATAGTTGCGCAAATGAACGCACGCCATGTTAGCCATACACGCCAATACTTGCAGAAAATTACTGTATTAAAAATGAACATTTCGCTGCAAACTGGCGGCTGCGTCACTCTAGGGGAAACACAGACTTGAATAAATAACACTGTAAGTCCATATTTTATTGCAAAAAATCATTTACTGTACTTTTGTATAATTTTTCTCCTGCCTGTAGTAGGTGTTAATTTTCGTATAGCCGAATGCGATATTTAGCGCGCAAAAGTTATAGTGAATCATGCGATCGTATTCTTTTCAGCGCGGAAATTAACGCAAAACGGTAAAACTAGTGCGAGAAATACCCCATGCAAAAATGGCTATTTTTCGCATGCGATAATACTATGGTGAATCGCGCGCAAGTTATTTTGAGTTTTTTAACGCGAAAAAGCGTGCGATAATTTTTATCGCCCTTTAGTGAATCAGGCCCTATATCTACTAAATATCAACTAAAAGGGGCTTATTACTCCATTGAATCCTTACACCATGCTCTATATACAGTAGACCAAGCAAATGTCTACCCCCCCAATACCTCTTTTAAATGCCACCAAAAAAACCTGGGACATGTTGTATAAAACGTCCAACGTAAAAAACTCAGTCTCACCTGACACACCTCTGTGGCACAATACCCTTCTTAAAAACTTTGCAACTTTTGGGAAAGGCGCTACATGGGCAAGAGCAGGGGTCAAACAACTCCACCACCTACTACACTCAGGATCCCTAAAAACCTGCAGGCAATTCCAGGAACTTCCTGCCCTGGCGGACCTGTCGGTGCTCAGTTACATGCAAATACGACACCTCTTCCTTACACAATTTCAGCAAGATACCCACCCTATACAATACACGACAGTAGAAAACATAATCTCTGCTCCAGACAAGCTTAAAACCCTCTCCAAAACATATGCAGCAATCACATCTCACAAATATGACCCTAGACCCAGAGTCAAACTCAAATGGGAAACAAGTGGCCTCCACCTAGACCCAGATGACTGGGAAGAGGTGATAGACAATCTCTATTCCCCATTAATAAGCACAAGAGACAAACTAATTAAATTCAAAATTATACACCAAACATACTTAACACCTAAGAAACTATACCAGATGGGTCGCTTGGAGCACTCCCGATGCCTTCGCTGCAATGAACCTGATGCTGATTATATGCACTTGCTTTGGAATTGCCCAGACATCCAAAGATTCTGGCAACAAGTCATGCGCTTCCTAGCAGACGAACTTTCCTTACCTCAAGTTTTAAACCCAATCACATGCTTGCTGGGCCTGGTGGACTCCCTACTACCAAAGACAGCCTCAAGATCACTTATGAGAGCTCTGCTATTCTATGCAAAAAAAACTGTGGCCCTACACTGGATGAGTCCCCTACCTCCTACTTTAAACAAATGGATAAAGCTGATTAACTCACAACTGGAACTCTACAGGTTAACATATCTAGCCAGGGGATGCCCACTAAAGTTCGAGAAGATTTGGAACCCATGGTTGGAGTCTCCAGCAACAACTGTCTAAAGCACCACAACACACTCTCCATCCCCTACTTCCCCTCCTCTCTTCCCTCCTTCTCTCTTTCTTCCTTCTATCAATTCTTTTGTTTATAAAAAACTCAATAAAAGTTGACTATTAAAAAAAAGGGGGCTTATTAACTGGGCAAATATGCACCTGGGCAGTAACCCATAGCAACCAATCTGTGATTAGCTTTTTCCAGCCAGCTGCCAATGGAACAATGAAAGCAAATTTCTGATTTGTTGCCATAGGTTACTGCCCAGGTACAAATTTGCCCAGTATAAATGACCCCCCCCCCCCCCCCCATGACTACTTGTTCTTGCCCCAGTACCTACCTCTCTGCATAGTTCTGAATTTCATGGGGAAAAATGCAATGCTTAGCAGAAAATAAGTGGGGTTACAAGTAGAAACTGGCATGTTCTGGGCAGATCTGGGAATATTGACCCCTACTGTGGCCCCATAGTTTACAACAAATTTGCTATGACATTCTGCTGAGCTTTTCTCTTGTTCCCATAAACACAACCAATCAGCAGTTAGCTTTGATCATTCTAATTCACATTTGACTTATAAAGGCAAAAGTCTGATTGGCTCACTGCACTTGTTTTGCCACCAATATGAATTCATGCAGCTTAGTTACCATCAAGTACAAGGTACTGTTTTATTATTACAGAGAAAAGGGAATCATTTAACCATTAAATAAACCCAATAGGGCTGTTCTGCCCCCAATAAGGGGTAATTATATCTTAGTTGGGATCAAGTACAGGTACTGTTTTATTATTACAGAGAAAAGGGAATCATTTAACCATGAAATAAACCCAATAGGGCTGTTCTGCCCCCAATAAGGGGTAATTATATCTTAGTTGGGATCAAGTACAAGGTACTGTTTTATTATTACAGAGAAAAAAGGAAATCATTTTTTAAAAATTAAAATTATTTGCTTATAATGGACTTTAAAGAAGATGCCCTTCCTGTAATTCTGAGCATTCTGTATAACGGGTTTCTAGATAAGAGATATCATAGCTGTAAAGACTGCCCTTCTGCTGGGCACCTCAAAACTTTAAGGGGCAACACTCAATGTCCCCTTAATAAATGGTCCTACACAGTCTTATGTTTCAATATTGACCATCTTAATATTTCCCATGGAATTAGAGATATAATTATCAAAGGGTAAAATATTCTGCATGACAATATATATTCCCACTGTAATGCTATATTGGCAACATTTCTAAATCACAACCAGTTGTGTTTATTAAGAGCTTTTTTCTTCTCTTTTTTTCAAATTTTGTTTTATTTTTACCATTAATGACATTTTTATAAATACAACCCTCCCCCCAGTATTTTGAAAGAACAGCTTATCCCGACTCCTAGAATAAGAACATGGATTAGAGCACCTAAACACATTAACATGCTAATGGGTGTTTAGCAGGCCATTGATTTGGTGACACCGCACGGCGCCTGTGTAAATTAAACCAGAATAAAACAATAAAAAAGGGGACAACAACCCCCCCCTAAACACACACACGTCCAAAGGATATATTTTTATATAGTGTGACCCCTGTGACATCTGCTCAGCACACAATGCCCCCATTCCTCCTGACTAGGCTCTGCAGAATGGATGTTGTCTTTATTAGAGGCTCACATCTGTGCGGCTGCCATATGTTCCATTCAGCCATTATATGAGACTGCGCTACCTGCCCTCACATCAATCCCCGATAAGGCTTTCATCAAGTGCAAAGGCTGCTGAAGATTTATTATCTACCCGATCCCAACACTAATCACACTCGCCTCCCAAAGCAATTTTCTCCTATTTACATAAAATAGACTTCTTATTTTTTACTTGTGATTCTATGGAATTTGGACTTCATGAAACTCAGAGAGGACTAATACCCTCATATTGGAAACGTGCCAAAAACTCGGCAAAAAGCTGCTCCTAGTAACTTTAAAAGCCAAATTTAAATTTTTTAAACTGGAAATTCAGCTCTTCTAGTGCAGGGAGTCCAATCGCACTTTCTGCACTAGCAATGCACCCCGCCCCCACCCCTAGACCCCCTCCGGCGCTGTAAAGTAAGCGTAAGGGTCCAAGGTGGGCCGGCATTCTGAAAGCTGATTCAGGTGGCATTAGGTCAAAAAACACCCCTGTATTAAATGATCTATTATCTATTCTGTAATTTTAATCACCATAAAATAAGCCTGTTATTGAAAAGTGAGTAAACCCAATAGGACTGTTTAGCCACCAATATGGATTCATGCAGCTTAGTTACCATCAAGTACAGGGTACTGTTTTATTATTACAGAAAAAAGGGAATCATTTAACCATTAAATAAACCCAATAGGGCTGTTCTGCCCCCAATAAGGATTAATTATATCTTAGTTGGGATCAAGTACAGGTACTGTTTTATTATTACAGAGAAAAGGGAATCATTTAACCATTAAATAAACCCAATAGGGCTGTTCTGCCCCCAATAAGGGGTAATTATATCTTAGTTGGGATCAAGTACAGGTACTGTTTTATTATTACAGAGAAAAGGGAATCATTTAACCATTAAATAAACCCAATAGGGCTGTTCTGCCCCCAATAAGGGATAATTATATCTTAGTTGGGATCAAGTACAGGGTACTGTTTTATTATTACACAGAAACCATTTATAAGTATTTGTTTGGACTCCATGGGAGCCTGCCTGTAATTTGGAGCTTTTACAGTTTCCATGTAACAGATCCCAGTATATACAGGTATGGGACCCCTTATCTGGAATGCTTGGGACCTGAGATTTTCTGGATAAGGGGTCTTTCAGTTATTTGGATCTCCATGCCTTATGTGCTCTGAAAAATCATTTAAACGTTATTAAACCCAATAGGATTGTTTTGCCTCCAATAAGAATTAATTATTTTTTAGTTAGGATCAAGTACAAGGTACTGTTTTATTATTACAGAGAAAAGGGAATCATTTAACCATTAAATAAACCCAATAGGGCTGTTCTGCCCCAATAAGGGGTAATTATATCTTAGCTGGGATCAAGTACAGGTACTGTTTTATTATTACAGAGAAAAGGGAATCATTTAACCATGAAATAAACCCAATAGGGCTGTTCTGCCCCCAATAAGGGGTAATTATATCTTAGTTGGGATCAAGTACAGGTACTGTTTTATTATTACAGAGAAAAGGGAATCATTTAACCATTAAATAAACCCAATAGGACTGTTCTGCCCCCAATAAGGGGTAATTATATCTTAGTTGGGATCAAGTACAGGTACTGTTTTATTATTACAGAGAAAAGGGAATCATTTAACCATTAAATAAACCCAATAGGGCTGTTCTGCCCCCAATAAGGATTAATTATATCTTAGTTGGAATCAAGTACAAGGTACTGTTTTATTATTACAGAGAAAAGGGAATCATTTAACCATTAAATAAACCCAATAGGGCTGTTCTGCCCCCAATAAGGGGTAATTATATCTTAGTTGGGATCAAGTACAAGGTACTGTTTTATTATTACAGAGAAATCATTTTTAAAAATCAAAATTATTTGCTTATAATGGAGTCTATGGGAGATGGCCTTCCCATAATTCAAAACTTTCTGGATAATGGGTTTCCGGATAATGAATCCCATAACCTGTATTTATATATTGCACACGTATAACACTGATGCAAGCCCTAAAGAACGCTACTGGCCCAGGCCCCTAGCCTAATATAATGTGCAATAATTGTTAGATGCAAGTGCCACAAATTGAAGCCCTTGGTTTCCGTGGCAGGTGAAGGCCGGAATGTGTGTGAGTATGGGTGAGGGATATAAAAGCTACTATATAAATAAGCTGCTGTGTAGCCATGGGGGCAGCCATTCAAGCTGGAAAAAAGGAGAAAAGGCACAGGTTACATAGCAGATAACTAGTAGATAAGCCCCATATAATGGGGGTTTATCTGTTATCTGCTAAGTAACCTGTGCCTTTTCTCCTTTGAATGGCTGCCCCCATGGCTACACAGCAGCTTACTTATATAAACTATAGTAGTCTTTCTGAGGCAAACACCCCAGTTGTACCAGTGCAGGGCAACAGTACATTATATTGTTATTACTTTTACACACTTTAATTTTTTGGTGTTACTGTTCTTTTAAGTTGGGAAGTAATGTACAAGTGAAATTCATTGTTCTTTATCATGACTTCAGGCTGAAGAGCAGGGGGATTTTCCTAATAAGCTGCTGGGGCACTGTGTGTAACACTGATAAAGCCAGCAATTGCACAGTAAATCCATTTAGATAAGACAAAGCTGCTATCTGTATTATATGCCTATAATGGATTTTTGAAGCTGAATTATAAACATGGGTGGAAGATAATGGAGTTCTAAGAGGCACTTCCTCCCCAGCCTTCACATGGGTCTAAAGTGGGACAAATCATGCAGTGAGAGATATAGCTATATGGTGCTGCTCCCATAGCATAAGGGCCTCTATACACCTGTCTGCTCCAACGGCTGCTGTACCTACTGTACCAGGCAAATACCTGCACTGTCTATTGTCTCTCCATTTGGCAATTTAAAGGAAAACAAAATGTTAAACCAATGTGGGTAATGCAAATTGGTTTGGCATCTTCTAGTGAGGCAAACTATCAACCTTCTTGCCAATGCCATTGCACCTGTTTCATAAAAGTTGAACCAGCCTTGGGTACTTTCTTTACAGTACTGTGCCACCATGTGCCAACCTCGGCTGGGGCATATGCAGTTCAGTACTTTTGGTGCACTATATAAAACTGGTAAAAAAAAACCCAACAAATTTCCTAACCCATAATGCAAAGCAACAACCAAACCAGAATATGTCAAAACTGTCATTAGTTTGTATCTCCATCTAAATGGAGACATGGTATTTGGTACAGGCAAACTGTTTGTGCAGTATCAATAGTCACTCACATATTTTTTAATAACTTTAATGACATCCCTCTGGTTATATTATATAAAAAGTGATCAGATATAAGGGTGGGCCCATCACAGAAGCCTGTTGGAACCCACAACCAACCCCAGTAAGATACTGGGACAACCCGATCCAATGTGCAAAATAATTTGCATTTATTATGAAAATAGATGTCAGCTGGCCTATGAATATTAGGGCCTGCTCCCACCTAACAGCAGAGTTTCCTTGTACATGTCATACAGTGCTAGATAATTATGTATATATGTAAATATTAATTATTTATACATATGGCAAAATGCACAAGGTGCCTTACAAGACGGACAGCAGTACAACACTGGGCTCACACAAAAGAGCATCAAACCACAAGATAGCCTTGTCCAGCAATAATAAGAGATTTTCAGCTTCAGCACCCATGGGGGATGTAAAGTGCTTAATGCAGTTACAAGGGGCACATCCACCTGCCCTGAATGTACAATGTTCATGCAACTGCACTGTACATTCTCTCACTTTGAAAAGATATCTTTGTCACTTCAGCAGTGGAAAGATTTATCTGCAGGACATCACATGCAGTGCACAGAGGGATCCTAGTGAGCTGGCATCAGGCCTGGACTGGCAATCTGTGGGTTCTGGCAAATGCCAGAGGGGCTGCTGTAAGTTGCCATAGACAGTCACTATTTATTGGACTGGTGGGGGCTGTTTGGGCCTCTGTTTATCTGAAATGCCAGGGTCTATTTTGAATATCATTCCAGACCTGGTTGGCATTCTAGGAAGGGAGGCAGTGGCGTAACTTGATGTTACTGGCACCTACAGCAAATCTAATTTAGGGCTATTGGTGAATTGGCTTTCTGTACTTTGATACGTTGTAATTGCTCATTAATTAAGGCCTCACTGGGCCCTCTGCACTCCAGGGCCCCCTGCAATGGTTTGCTTGCTTTGTAGTTATGCCCCAGGGGGGTTCACACTGCGTAAATAAGAGGCAGAAATTGCATGCCACTTTTTATTCACATGCCTCAGTGGCCATGTCCATTAGCTATATGTTCAGCCATCATGCTAGGCTATAGGCTGCCACCATGCAAACATAGCTGGGGTGCTGGGTACCCCTCTTAGTTGCACTCCAGTCTCTTGGTGCATTGCACTGACCCCGAAAGAGCAAGCTAACAAAAAAAATATCAAACAAAAAAAATATCAAACAAGTTATAAGAAACTTCTTGAAGTACAACATGTTGCTTCTTCTTTCCCATTCTGCCATAATGTGCCATTTGACATAAAAAACCCGATTGCTGCGTTGGCGCCAGCCCTGCATGGCTGATTTACAACTACGTGGGGTTATGATGATCATAGTGCTGTCCCTTGATACATAGCAAGTATGCACTCACCCACTGCCTAATTCTTTATTCATGAGTTATAATTCTTTTATGAATGAGTTGTAACTGAAGGCTTTTAAACTCAATTACAAGGCCCTGCAAAATGCTTGGTTAGTATATTTACCCACAGTTCTTAGCTTTGGTCTTATAACCTGGAGAGGCAGAAATTGGGGCTTTTGTTTGTTTAATGGGGAGATGCTTAGGGACTCTCTCTCCTAATTAACCTAAATTCTACAGAGCAAAATTAAAAATAAAAGTAAAGAAAGTTATAACTTCCCAACCCCGACATTCACAAAGGACTGGGGATTGTATGGGACCATAACCCCTTGGCATCATATCAAGTTTAGAGAGGACTAAAGGAACCCCTATGGGCATAAAGGCTGTTCTGTATTTTATATATATATATATATATATATATATAGCATTCCTCCATCTTCTTCACTATAGCAACCAAGGCTCTTCCAGGATATTCTACTGGATATATATATAGAGAGAGAGAAAATATTGGTTGCGAGTGAGAGCATAGGAACATTGTGGAAGGCTATTTATAACTAAGGTTTATGTTCAACTGTCATTTTGTTCTTGCACACTAAAAGCCGTACCACGGCCTACACAGCTTTTTATCTATTGCTATGATGCAACAACACCCACTGGATTGCTGTCAGATTGCTGGTCTGTCTAACCTGTTGAGTGTGTACTCATTAAACAAGTAATAGTTGAAGGAACGGGTTGGATAATTAAAAGCCTGTTGCCCAAATCAAGTCTTCCATTAGTATTAACGGCTCCATAGATTTCTTTGTATGACATAATCATCTTAATATTATTTTAGAGGATATTTGGATCTCGATTTGTAAAAATTGGAATATTGTTGTTCTAGGGGCAATGATTAAGTCCCAATCTGCCAGCAAATACAGGGAAGGACATTGAGATCTGCATAGATTCTATTTAATCCCTCTCTCCTCCGACAGTGACTTTACAGAGAGCCCAGAGTTCATTTAAAGCAGTCAGTGTTCTTTTTGCACTGCTTGTTACATTCAAAAATACTAATAAGAAATATGATTTCTATGGTTTCTAGGCCAGAAACAGTCCCCCGTTGATCTCACTGGAGCTATATAATGACCCTATTAAGTAGGGATGCACCAAATCCAGGATTCGGTTCGAGGTTTGGCCAAGATTCAGCCTTCAAACCAAACCTGAATCCTTAAAATCATGTGACATTTTGTTACATAAACATGGAAGTTGCAGATTTTTAACTGCACATGGTTCTCTTTAACCCTTCCACAGCCATATTTGCATTTGCTGATTTGGTATCCGGCCAATTCTTTTATGATAGATTCAGGGTTCGGACAAATTCCAAAATAGTGAATTTGGTGCATCCTTACTATTGAGTAAAGTTGGCTATTCATCTGGCCTACCAGTCACATGTTCAGATCTGGTTTGTACCACGCTCAAGGGGGTAGCCAGTGCACTGATACAATCAGTTTGTGCCCATGGCTAGCAGAGGGTAAAGTATGGGCAAAGTTTAGCCACTTCAGGAAAAAATGACAAAACTGGTCAAGTAATTCTGTAAGAGAGTTTTGCCCTGCTGCTCCATTGGCTTGTGTTATAAATACCTTTGAGTAGTGTGGGGTAACTAGAGTCAATATGATACAGATGGCATGGTAACTGCCTTAACGTGTGTTCCTTACAGTTCCCCTAGGAGAAAACACACAGGTGTCATTTACACTCACTTTAGGGACTGAAATTATGTAGAATGGGCATAAATTACACCCCCCCCCCATTGGTGTCTGAACATAAAACTATCACAAATGCAGATTGATGTATCAATAGGGAAAGTTGCACGTGCATTACTGCTATTTCCAGCCTGTTCCTCTGGCCACCTGCATCTCCTCTGGTGTAGCCAGTCCCATAAGGATCAGTCCTTCAGTTCAAAGTGTTATCTACATATACTGCATATCTGAATTGAATACAGGTATATAACCTTGCTTTATGCTACAATGGATTATACAAGGGATAATACGATTTTTCCGTTATTATATATTTGTGGACATAACAGATGTATCTATCTTTTTTCTGCAACTGTGACTTAATGGGTGTAGTTAGGCAATGTGATATTAAATTATGCTGGGAGTTGTAGTACAATCAAACCAGTCAGAAAGCTTCACCATAAGCTTCCTAGTCTTTCCATAATCCCTGTGTATAGCATGCTATGTGAATAATGTGCAATAAACAAGCAGCAGGAAGAGCAGAGAAAAAAAGGAATGTGAAATATGACAGATATAAATAATGAAGCTAAGGGAATTCAGGGCTGAGTGTACAGCCATCAGAAAAGGACAGCATTAGGGATCCATAATGGGGGGAGCTTTACAACAGGTCACCAAATCCTGAACATTTTTTTAACAGAAAAGGCAACACAGAGTTTGTGCTACATTTCCACATATAATAAGGTAGAATGAAAGAGTTCTGCAGAACTTGCATAAAATATATGTATTATGTGTGCTAAATGGCATATGGTGGCACATCTTGGAGCTTTCTGATTGGTGAAGCTAAGTCCCTTGCCCCCAGAATATACAGAACTCTGAAATACAGGGTGGGATCTGAGCATCTTTATCTTTAAAACAAGAACATTAAACAGCAAAAGTGCTCAGGGGAGCACTCAGAGCAAATATACAGTATTAGGATTCCTTTCCAGATTGTCTCTGGGCACCATGAAGACACCTGGCACAACAGGGGAATATATCCAGGGGCTTTCATGCTGTCATTTGGGATTGAAAACAAAATCAAGATAAGTATGGTAACCAAGGGAATATGGATAAGTGCCCAGATTCAGAGCAGTTATACCATGCCCATATACACTCAAACTGTACTGTACTACACATACCATTGAAACAACGTATGGAGAGTCAGCTGCAGCCACAACTTCTATTCCCACAATGCTTTGCATGTTCTGTAATAAATGGACCTGTAAAGAAGAATCATCAGAGGCACATACAGTACAAGGCATTGTGGGAACTAGAATCTTGGCTGAGAAGGGGTTGCCTACTGCTACACTCAGTGGTGCATGAAATCAGAACCAGCAATGCCAGCAATGGGACAGCAATAGCACAGGTACTGCTTCAAGTACTTTTAGAAATTAATTTATCATTACATTTTTGTTATGTCTGCTATCTATCTGTCTGTCTGTCTGTCTATCTATCTATCAGTCTGTCAATCTGTCAATCTGTGTCTATCTATCTATCTATCTATTTATCTATCTATCATCTATCAATCTATGTCTGTCTATCTATCTATCTATCTATCTATCTATCTATCTATCTATCTACCTACCTACCTATCTATCATCTATCATGCACTTAAAGAAAAGAGTGACACTTCAGTATATATATGTACATATATATAGCTTTGTGATTATATATATAGGACAAGCAGATTTTTATTTCTCAAGCCCATACAGTAGTTATGCCATGGATACCTTCATTTCAATACATTGGTTGGCACAGTCATCTGATAATATTTGAAGAGACAACAATGCCTTTATCCTTGTGCTGCTATGTATATATATATTTATACACAAATATGACTAATGGGCCGTAACAAAAACCATGAAGATGCATGTGAAAGCAAAACAGTATTCAAAGTTAAACAAAATACAAAGGTAAAAGCAGAAGCTGTGAAATGCAATTACTCATAGCCTCGCGTTCCCCTAGGGTTGTGAGTGCAATACTAATACGGCAAGTACTGGGCACTCACACAACAACCTCTTCCTCCAGATCGGGATACAGAGAATAATACATAGGGAAGGGCACAGCGCAGCTCAAGTTTATTAGCACTTATGCAAAATATTGTGAGGAAGTTAGAACCTGTTTTGTATATATTGTATTGGTAGTATCATTAATACCAGTACAGAACTAAATGAAACATATTTTGTGAGACCAAACTTTGCTGCTCAACAGGGATACAGTGAAACTTTGCTTCTCTGGGGCTATAAATGCATCAGTGTTGGGAATGGGCTGTTGTATAAACAAGTAGATCAATCTTAAACTATGGATAGACCAGCTATGGTCTGACTTCTGCAAGTAAAATAAAGTTTCAGGGGAACAAACCTTCCCATGGAGAGGAATTTCTGAAGGTTTCCCCATAAAATGAACTTTTAGTATGATGTAGACATTCATATTCTAAAGGAGGCAATACACAGCTCCGAGCAAGCGGATCCTCTCCCAATATGCCCACCTAAGGTGGGTGATATTGGGCTAAATTAAACTGGCGGGAATGGGCGCCATTGGACTGAGGACTGCATCAACCATCCAACACTGTTTCCAATCCAACAGAAAATCAAACCTGACTGATCAAAGTCTGGCCAATTTTAGGCCAAATTTTGGTTGGGTAGGCCCATTGGAGGTGCCCATACACAGGCAGATAAGCTGCTGAATCAGTCTAAAGGACCCAAATTGGCAGCTAAAATCTGCCCATGTATGGCCACCTTAAGACTCCAGGCACTGTCGGACTGGGATGTGCAGGGCCCACCAGAAACTTTCTTAGACCACATGCCTACTCCCAAAGTCACATTCCCTCCTCTCTTTATTCTCCTTGTCTCTTCTCTTACATACACGCATCTGTGGTACCCTCTGTTTCTCATCTTTGTTCTCCTACAGAAATTGGGAATGGCCACGGTATAGGCATGCAAGGTCAAACAGTTAGGTGAGCAGGAGGGCCCACTGACACCTTAGCCCACTAGGAGTATAGATGGTACCCTGTCCAACACTGATTGCAGGGATTGCAGAACTACAATTCCCAGTATCCCCCTGGAGCTGCCAATCATACAGACCAGCTGGCGTGCCACCGGCTGCCTATCCCTTCACTACCAATTCCCTAAATTTCCAGGTCAATTGATCCCTGAAGAAAGGGAGAGTCATCGAATGCCTCATTGAAGACCAACTTAAGGAGATCTATTTGTCTTTAAACTGACGGGCTTGATTGACGCATCTTTTTCTTCAGCCTATTGACTAGGTACCTACTTAACAAAGAAAGGATGCATTTTAAGAGATCTATTTACTAAAGGGTATTAAAATGATCTATAGATTTCAGCCTGCTATGCTATGAATTATTCTAACGCCAAATTCACATATAAATATTCATTTTTTTTTTGTGCAATAGCTAGAGTTATTCCCACAAACATTTCAGAGTTACATGAATTTTGGCAAGTTGATGATTTTTTAGGACAATAATAAAGGTCATTTTTTATCATGGCATGGAAAAATGGCAAAATCAGCAAATCAGAGCACCCAATATATAAATACCATAGAAGCAGCCATAGGCAAGCTTGTAAATGTAGTCATACCATTCTTCCCCCATCAGACCCACCAACAGGCACCTTCCAGTCTAATGCTGATATCACAGCCTGCCCATAGGTGTTTTTAAAGGGGTTGTTCACCTTATTATTAACTTTTAATATTACGAACACATTGAGCTTCTGTTGTTTTTCAGTTATTTAGCTATTTGTTTAGCAGCTGTCCGGTTTGGAATTTCAGCAGCTATCTGGTTGCTAGGGTCTCGTTTACCTTAGCAACCAGGCAGTGGTTTGAATAAGAGACTGGAATATGAACAGAAGAGGACCTGAATTAAAAAGTAAGAAAAAGTAAGAATAATAATTAATGTGTAGCCTTACAGATCAATATTTTTTTGGCTGTTGGGGTTTTGCCTCCAATAAGGATTAATTATCTTAGTTGGGATCAAGTACAAGGTACTGTTTTATTAATACAGAGAAAAGGATATCATTTAAAAAAATAGATTAATTTGCTTATAATTTAGTCTATGGGACATGGCCTTCCCGTAATTAGGATCTTTCTGGATAACAGGTTTCCAGCTAATGGGTCCCATACCTGTATAACTAAATGGAAGATGTAACCAACTGTTTTATGTATGTAGTGCTACATAAATAAAAATAAACATGCCTATATATATATATATACATACATACATACCTTAGCTAAGGGGGAACCTTACCAACTGACTAAAGGGGAACTTGAACCAAAAGATGACTGAAAACCACTGCCATGGGGATAGTCAGCATCTATATATGTTTTTATTGGTATACAAATATAACATGTTGCATTGCAAATACAGATGTGTAAATAAAACATATATTTTCCTGCATGTACCTATTTCTTTCTGCAGCACAAATCAGCCATTGACATAGTTTTATTGCAGCCCTATGGGAAACAACTGACTGGAGGCTTAAAAGTGGTACAACAACTAATAAACTATAGAGCTATGTTTTAAAAATGTGCTCTTCAATAACAGGTGTTCTTTTAACCAGCCAACAGGATTTCTGACATATAAAGTGGTAAAAAATATTGATTCTTTAATAAAAGACAAAAATATACAATTAATTTACTACATGAGAAGACATATTAGCAATAATCGATACAAGTAGAATTTAGCCATATTTAGGGCAGGTATTCAAGCACAAAATATGATTGCCACAAGCACAATTAACTGTGACCTGTTTATTTATCGCTAGAGAAGTAAAAGGTGTGTATCAGGAATAGGCAAAGTGGGGATGGCAGTTCTGTAACCCATTTCTCAAGGATCATCAACTTTGTCAGCAGGCAAGATATTCTCTAGGCCTACAGTACCAGCAGTGCTCTAGAAACCTTTCTCATTGTTACCATTGTTGGCCAACAGTAACAAGACTCTAGGAAAGAATGACCTTAGGCCCCCGCCCCTGGTCCTGCTGTTGCCTTTGGGACTACTTTGCTTACAGAAGACCTGGACTATGCAATTCTACAGGAAGGATACATCTGTGCCAGGAATGAACATTCTATGGCCCTCCAGCACAACTTCTTGAATGCCCCAAAAGGTGAAGTGTACGCCCCTTTATTTATACTGATCCAAGAAACACATCCACCCTGGTAAAAAACAATTGATTTGTTTGGACAATACTAGTGAATCATAGATAAGTCTTTTATTTTGCCAACAGGTCCAAGTAAGCAGAAAGTCATGGTAGAACACACCAGGTATGAACTGAGAGGTGTGCAAACAATATGGTAGATCTGGGCAACTTATTGCCCTCCAGCTGTTGCTGACCTGTAAACCCCAGAGCTTGTGCCCCAGCCTGTGGCTATCAAGGTGATGCTGAAAGTTATATATGATCTATGTATGGGGGGCAGTTAGCTATGCCTACGTAATGTTACTAGAATGAGTATTGCGGGCACTGATCCAAGGGCTAATCAATGTAGAACATTATAATTAAAACACATTTATTCCACAAAACAATTTCCCACTCCCATTGCTATTGTCTGTGACAGACTAACTTACAGACCTCATCTCCAAACCAAGGACAGCATATTGGACATGCAGCCCGGCACTGTAATTGATTTCCAATGGACAGCACACATTAATTGGCAGTTTCACAGCCTTTATTACCCTTAACCTAGACTATGGATGCACAATCTTTGACACTCTGGTTGTTAAAGACCTGCAGAATTTCTTGTCAGGTCAGGAGATGCTTCTGGGAGTTGTAGTTCTTTAATAATATAGCTAACCATTGCTAGAAATAGATACATCAGCTGGGGTTATGCAGAGCAATGTTATTCTTTATGCTCATAAAATACAAATCCTAGATATTTTAGTTGAATACTGACTAATCCAACTCTAAAATATATACCATTAAACTAACAGCCCTATGAATCATAAGCCAGAAACACGACACACAGAGGGAATAAAGCAGGGCAAATGAAGTGTGTGGAATTCATTATTAGAGGCGGCAGCACCTGCTCTATACAGATTCATTTTCAATGGAATATGCTGAGCCTGCAGCAGCCAATATGTCAGAATGGAAATTCTGCAAAAACTTAAGCAGGATGAATAGGGCTGCCTTATTATAAGCAGGGAATCAGACACTGTTACTGAGGCAGTCTGGTCAATCTCTATAAGAGTCGATAACTGTCTGCCTTAGTTGGAATCAGCCTAGTGCCAGTATACGGTGCATGGTATGGGTATAGAGAAAATAGACCGGCTTAACAGGACAACTCCCTTTTTTTCCTCGCTCACTTGCCATTCCCAGGTACATGATGCCAAATCCTGCGACAGCAAAAGGCTAAGCATTGAACCTGCAGATATTCTCAGTAAATGTATAATGTCATGATCTACATTTAGAAATTGTGCCAGAATATGGAGTATTATCACAGTGCGGGCACAGTAATACAGCAGTGATCTCATTCTTCCCCCCATGAGGTAACAGGACCTGTTATGAAGTCACTTGAAGCATATTTGGGCCAGGAAGGACTGTAATAGTACTCCTTTTGTCTAAATTGCCTAAATGGGCACATTGCTCTGAATACTCTGAATAAATCCCCATGGGGAAAAATAAGGTGTCGGCATTCTGCACCCAGTGGGTTTATTTCCTACCATGTTGCAAAAAAGTCAATAGGCTCACTGAAAGGCAGGGCAATATCATGGTGTTCACCCTGGCATGCAAGGGTTAAAGTCTGCAGGAGCTAGAGTCACCCGGATGCACCTTATATTTAGACCAGATATCTACAGTATTTTTTTAACCATTAGGGTGACTATGAACCTTATGTCATTTTACTACTCTGTACTATTATCTGGTCCATCACTACCCCATCAGGACCAATTACTTCCCAGAGATGCACAGGGAGCGGAGGGGGGAGCCTGGACATAATAAACCCACATCCAGGATAGATTGTCGCTGTGATGGGAGATGCACTGAAGATATATGGCCATCACAAATGGATGCTCCATATGGCTGCGCTATAATAAAGCACTCGTGCCTATGGAATGAGCGGACACATGCAGTGCAATGCAAGAACCCCCTGCCATAATGTAACCGGGCTAAACAGGAACAGTTTAATGTATTACTATAAATAAGGGAGACATGTTGGCGGAATGAATGAAGGAACTGGTGAATCGGGGAAGAGATGAGCCCTTAGAGCCCTGCATTAGATGCTGAGATCCTGCTGCTTTGCTGCAGTCACCAACGTGTAGAATGAGACAAGGAGGAAAGTAGCCCCATTCAGTTTATACAGCTCATACTGACTTGCTGCTCTTCTGCTCCCAATAGCACTGGTCAAGCCAATCCCAATATAATGCATTTTATATGATCTGCTTATATGTATAGAGAGAGAAAGAACAGACTGGTAACCTCCCTACTGACTGGTTAATAGCAATAGACTTACCAATTTGCTTTGCTAGGGATCCCTCACTCAGTGTGTTCTTGATTGGATTTCCGAGTATATTAAAGGGCTCAGGCAGTCAATGTCTCCTCTGTGATTGTGGTTAATGGTATTGTGCTGGCAGACAGGCTTGAGGGTCTTTGTTGTGTATCTCCTGGCCCCCTGACTGGATGAGCTGCCGCTGATCTTGCTGAGTGGAGGCTGCAGCTGCTTTCCTTCTGCTGCTATTGCAGTGATTTGCATTAGCCCGGCCCTCATTGAAATGCTGCTCTCCTCCTCACACCAGCACCATCCACCATGTCCTCTGTCAGCCACCCATCCCACCCCCTTACTATCTCCTGCATCACATATGTGCTCTGCCTTCCCCTCTGCCTATGGGGAATTGGCTGGAGCCTTTGCAGATCTGCACAGCGCTGAGCTTTGTCCCAAGCACTCACCCAAAGAACAATTGGGATTATTATTGGGATTATTACTATTATTACATTAATAAAGCACCAACATATTCCACAGCTCTGCACATAACTGACATACAAACCAGTGCAATACTAATGAAAGAATTGTACCCAATTACCCATCCATTTACTGCAAAATTGGGCATCTGCACTGGGCTCTGTGGTTTATGGGGCCCCAATGATGCAGACAGAGGGACAGTAAATTAACTCTGATGCCGGAAAGGGGCTGTAATTTTAACAGAGTGGGTATAGAAAGGCTAAAATATATATATATATGGTTGTTTAAGCTGCTGTCGCCAGGGTTTTGTAGAACTACAACACCCAGAATCCTCTAAAAGCCAAAGAGCTGCAGGTTGGATTATGACGTTATTTTACCCAAAGCCACACCACCACCAAGGCAAGTCCACTTATAGAGGTTTTATACAGTAATCCCACCATTTGATTTGGGACTTGGTACAGTACATTGCAGGGTTAAAGCAAGTACAATTACATAAGCCCAGCTCTGCTTATATTATGTAAGTACCATCAGATAAAACACAAGCGTAACACAGACTGAGAAAATCCCAAATCACATGTCTGACTTGCCAAAAAGCCTGTGGCTTGGAGAGAGAGAGACTGATTTGAGGTAAATAAACATCGCGGGGGCCAAATTATTTATGATGCAATATGCAGTTCTCCAGTTGCTGTTAACTTTAACTCCCAGCATTGCTTAAAAGCCAGCAATTGGATAGATTGAGACCTGGGAGTTGCAGTTCAACTACAACTAAAGTCGGCAGTCCAAAAACATTGCATGGATGCAACTGCAATTAGACTTGAATTATGGGGACATGCTGCATTATGGGCAAAAATTGCACTTGTGTTGGTAAATGATCCCTACTGAGCGTTTTCTCAAATGACGTATTAATGCCAGCAGTAAATAGCTCCAGGATTGCTGCAATCTTCGTGCATTTTGCACTGAAATCTGCCCCCATGTGCACAGTCAATTGGTACCCCCACCAGTGAGAAAATGCCCCCTGCAGCTCCTGCCCCCCCCCCCATGCAGATACCAATTGACTTTGAAAAGCAACTGCTGGTCACTTTACATACTGGTTGTGTTTTGGACCAAATATGTGTTACAGTATGTAGCCTCGAGGACACCCACTCCCACTGAAAACTAAAAGAAAGCAGGTTCCATCTAAATATTTGGAAAATATTTTTTACAGTGAGAGCTGTGAAGTTGTGGAATTCCCTCCCTGACTCTGTGGTACTGGCTGATACATTATACAGCTACAAGAACGGGTTGGGTGGCTCTTTAGCAAGTGAGGGAATACAGGGGTATGGGAGATAGCTCTCAGTACAAGTGAGGGAATACAGGGGTAGGGGGGATAGCTCTCAGTACAAGTGAGGGAATACAGGGGTAGGGGAGATAGCTCTCAGTACTAGTGAGGGAATACAGGGGTATGGGAGATAGCTCTCAGTACAAGTGAGGGAATACAGGGGTAGGGGGGATAGCTCTCAGTACAAGTGAGGGAATACAGGGGTATGGGAGATAGCTCTCAGTACAAGTGAGGGAATACAGGGGTATGGGAGATAGCTCTCAGTACAAGTGAGGGAATACAGGGGTATGGGAGATAGCTCTCAGTACAAGTGAGGGAATACAGGGGTATGGGAAATAGCTCTCAGTACAAGTGAGGGAATACAGGGGTAGGGGGGATAGCTCTCAGTACAAGTGAGGGAATACAGGGTTATGGGAGATAGCTCTCAGTACAAGTGAGGGAATACAGGGGTATTGGAGATAACTCTCAGTACAAGTGAAGGAATACAGGGGTAGGGGGGATAGCTCTTAGTACAAGTGAGGGAATACAGGGGGTATGGGAGATAGCTCTTAGTACAAGTGAGGGAATACAGGGGTAGGGGAGATAGCTCTTAGTACAAGTGAGGGAATACAGGGGTAGGGGAGATAGCTCTCAGTACAAGTGAGGGAATACAGGGGTAGGGGGGATAGCTCTCAGTACAAGTGAGGGAATACAGGGGTAGGGGAGATAGCTCTCAGTACTAGTGAGGGAATACAGGGGTATGGGGGATAGCTCTCAGTACAAGTGAGGGAATACAGGGGTAGGGGAGATAGCTCTCAGTACAAGTGAGGGAATACAGGGGTATGGGAGATAGCTCTCAGTACAAGTGAGGGAATACAGGGGTAGGGGGGATAGCTCTCAGTACAAGTGAGGGAATACAGGGGTATGGGAGATAGCTCTCAGTACAAGTGAGGGAATACAGGGGTATGGGAGATAGCTCTCAGTACAAGTGAGAGAATACAGGGGTAGGGGGGATAGCTCTCAGTACAAGTGAGGGAATACAAGGGTAGGGGAGATAGCTCTCAGTACAAGTGAGGGTATACAGGGGTAGGGGAGATAGCTCTCAGTACAAGTGAGGGAATACAGGGGTAGGGGGGATAGCTCTCAGTACAAGTGAGGTAATACAGGGGTATGGGAGATAGCTCTCAGTACAAGTGAGGGAATACAGGGGTAGGGGGGATAGCTCTCAGTACAAGTGAGGGAATACAGGGGTATGGGAGATAGCTCTCAGTACAAGTGAGTGAATACAGGGGTAGGGGAGATAGCTCTCAGTACAAGTGAGGGAATACAGGGGTATGGGAGATAGCTTTCAGTACAAGTGAGGGAATACAGGGGTATGGGAGATAGCTCTCAGTACAAGTGAGGGAATACAGGGGTAGGGGGGATAGCTCTCAGTACAAGTGAGGGAATACAGGGGAAGGGGAGATAGCTCTCAGTACAAGTGAGGGAATACAGGGGTATGGGAGATAGCTCTCAGTACAAGTGAGGGAATACAGGGGTATGGGGGATAGCTCTCAGTACAAGTGAGGGAATACAGGGGTATGGGAGATAGCTCTCAGTACAAGTGAGGGAATACAGGGGTAGGGGAGATAGCTCTCAGTACAAGTGAGGGAATACAGGGGTAGGGGAGATAGCTCTCAGTACAAGTGAGGGAATACAGGGGTAGGGGAGATAGTTCTCAGTACAAGTGAGGGAATACAGGGGGTATGGGAGATAGCTCTCAGTACAAGTGAGGGAATACAGGGGTAGGGGAGATAGCTCTCAGTACAAGTGAGGGAATACAGGGGTAGGGGAGATAGCTCTCAGTACAAGTGAGGGAATACAGGGGGTATGGGAGATAGCTCTCAGTACAAGTGAGGGAATACAGGGGTAGGGGAGATAGCTCTCAGTACAAGTGAGGGAATACAGGGGTAGGGGAGATAGCTCTCAGTACAAGTGAGGGAATACAGGGGTAGGGGAGATAGTTCTCAGTACAAGTGAGGGAATACAGGGGGTATGGGAGATAGCTCTCAGTACAAGTGAGGGATACAGGGGTAGGGGAGATAGCTCTCAGTACAAGTGAGGGAATACAGGGGTAGGGGAGATAGCTCTCAGTACAAGTGAGGGAATACAGGGGTAGGGGAGATAGCTCTCAGTACAAGTGAGGGAATACAGGGGTAGGGGAGATAGCTCTCAGTACAAGTGAGGGAATACAGGGGTAGGGGAGATAGCTCTCAGTACAAGTGAGGGAATACAGGGTTATGGGAGATAGCTCTCAGTACAAGTGAGTGAATACAGGGTTATGGGAGATAGCTCTCAGTACAAGTGAGGGAATACAGGGGTATGGGAGATAGCTCTCAGTACAAGTGAGGGAATACAGGGGTATGGGAAATAGCTCTCAGTACAAGTGAGGGAATACAGGGGTAGGGGGGATAGCTTTCAGTACAAGTGAGGGAATACAGGGGTATGGGAGATAGCTCTCAGTACAAGTGAGGGAATACAGGGGTAGGGGGGATAGCTCTCAGTACAAGTGAGGGAATACAGGGGAAGGGGAGATAGCTCTCAGTACAAGTGAGGGAATACAGGGGTATGGGAGATAGCTCTCAGTACAAGTGAGGGAATACAGGGGTATGGGGGATAGCTCTCAGTACAAGTGAGGGAATACAGGGGTATGGGAGATAGCTCTCAGTACAAGTGAGGGAATACAGGGGTAGGGGAGATAGCTCTCAGTACAAGTGAGGGAATACAGGGGTAGGGGAGATAGCTCTCAGTACAAGTGAGGGAATACAGGGGTAGGGGAGATAGTTCTCAGTACAAGTGAGGGAATACAGGGGGTATGGGAGATAGCTCTCAGTACAAGTGAGGGAATACAGGGGTAGGGGAGATAGCTCTCAGTACAAGTGAGGGAATACAGGGGTAGGGGAGATAGCTCTCAGTACAAGTGAGGGAATACAGGGGGTATGGGAGATAGCTCTCAGTACAAGTGAGGAATACAGGGGTAGGGGAGATAGCTCTCAGTACAAGTGAGGGAATACAGGGGTAGGGGAGATAGCTCTCAGTACAAGTGAGGGACTACAGGGGTAGGGGAGATAGTTCTCAGTACAAGTGAGGGAATACAGGGGGTATGGGAGATAGCTCTCAGTACAAGTGAGGGAATACAGGGGTAGGGGAGATAGCTCTCAGTACAAGTGAGGGAATACAGGGGTAGGGGAGATAGCTCTCAGTACAAGTGAGGGAATACAGGGGTAGGGGAGATAGCTCTCAGTACAAGTGAGGGAATACAGGGGTAGGGGAGATAGCTCTCAGTACAAGTGAGGGAATACAGGGGTAGGGGAGATAGCTCTCAGTACAAGTGAGGGAATACAGGGTTATGGGAGATAGCTCTCAGTACAAGTGAGTGAATACAGGGTTATGGGAGATAGCTCTCAGTACAAGTGAGGGAATACAGGGGTATGGGAGATAGCTCTCAGTACAAGTGAGGGAATACAGGGGTATGGGAATAGCTCTCAGTACAAGTGAGGGAATACAGGGGTAGGGGGGATAGCTCTCAGTACAAGTGAGGGAATACAGGGTTATGGGAGATAGCTCTCAGTACAAGTGAGGGAATACAGGGGTATTGGAGATAACTCTCAGTACAAGTGAAGGAATACAGGGGTAGGGGGGATAGCTCTTCGTACAAGTGAGGGAATACAGGGGGTATGGGAGATAGCTCTTAGTACAAGTGAGGGAATACAGGGGTAGGGGAGATAGCTCTTAGTACAAGTGAGGGAATACAGGGGTAGGGGAGATAGCTCTCAGTACAAGTGAGGGAATACAGGGGTAGGGGGATAGCTCTCAGTACAAGTGAGGGAATACAGGGGTAGGGGAGATAGCTCTCAGTACTAGTGAGGGAATACAGGGGTATGGGGGATAGCTCTCAGTACAAGTGAGGGAATACAGGGGTATGGGAGATAGCTCTCAGTACAAGTGAGGGAATACAGGGGTATGGGAGATAGCTCTCAGTACAAGTGAGGGAATACAGGGGTAGGGGGGATAGCTCTCAGTACAAGTGAGGGAATACAGGGGTATGGGAGATAGCTCTCAGTACAAGTGAGGGAATACAGGGGTATGGGAGATAGCTCTCAGTACAAGTGAGAGAATACAGGGGTAGGGGGGATAGCTCTCAGTACAAGTGAGGGAATACAAGGGTAGGGGAGATAGCTCTCAGTACAAGTGAGGGTATACAGGGGTAGGGGAGATAGCTCTCAGTACAAGTGAGGGAATACAGGGGTAGGGGGGATAGCTCTCAGTACAAGTGAGGGAATACAGGGGTATGGGAGATAGCTCTCAGTACAAGTGAGGGAATACAGGGGTAGGGGGGATAGCTCTCAGTACAAGTGAGGGAATACAGGGGTATGGGAGATAGCTCTCAGTACAAGTGAGTGAATACAGGGGTAGGGGAGATAGCTCTCAGTACAAGTGAGGGAATACAGGGGTATGGGAGATAGCTTTCAGTACAAGTGAGGGAATACAGGGGTATGGGAGATAGCTCTCAGTACAAGTGAGGGAATACAGGGGTAGGGGGGATAGCTCTCAGTACAAGTGAGGGAATACAGGGGAAGGGGAGATAGCTCTCAGTACAAGTGAGGGAATACAGGGGTATGGGAGATAGCTCTCAGTACAAGTGAGGGAATACAGGGGTAGGGGAGATAGCTCTCAGTACAAGTGAGGGAATACAGGGGTAGGGGGGATAGCTCTCAGTACAAGTGAGGGAATACAGGGGTAGGGGAGATAGCTCTCAGTACAAGTGAGGGAATACAGGGGTAGGGGAGATAGCTCTCAGTACATGTGAGGGAATACAGGGTTATGGGAGATAGCTCTCAGTACAAGTGAGGGAATACAGGGGTATGGGGGATAGCTCTTAGTACAAGTGAGGGAATACAGGGGTATGGGAGATAGCTCTCAGTACAAGTGAGGGAATACAGGGTTATGGGGGATAGCTCGCAGTACAAGTGAGGGAATACAGGGTTATGGGAGATAGCTCTCAGTACAGTGAGGGAATACAGGGGTATGGGGGATAGCTCTCAGTACAAGTGAGGGAATACAGGGGTATGGGAGATAGCTCTCAGTACAAGTGAGGAAATACAAGGGGTAGGGGAGAATAGCTCTCAGTACAAGTGAGGGAATACAGGGGTAGGGGAGATAGCCTCTCAGTACAAGTGAGGGAATACAGGGGTAGGGGAGATAGTTCTCAGTACAAGTGAGGGAATACAGGGGGTATGGGAGATAGCTCTCAGTACAAGTGAGGGAATACAGGGGTAGGGGAGATAGCTCTCAGTACAAGTGAGGGAATACAGGGGTAGGGGAGATAGCTCTCAGTACAAGTGAGGGGAATACAGGGGTAGGGGAGATAGCTCTCAGTACAAGTGAGGGAATACAGGGGTTGGGGAGATAGCTCTCAGTTAACAAGTGAGGGAATACAGGGGTAGGGGAGATAGCTCTCAGTACAAGTGAGGGAATACAGGGGTAGGGGAGATAGCTCTCAGTACAAGTGAGGGAATACAGGGGTAGGGGGAGATAGCTTCTCAGTACAAGTGAGGGAATACAGGGGTAGGGGAGATAGCTCTCAGTACAAGTGAGGGAATACAGGGGTAGGGGGATAGCTCTCAGTACAAGTGAGGGAATACAGGGGTAGGGGAGATAGCTCTCAGTACAAGTGAGGGAATACAGGGGTAGGGGAGATAGCTCTCAGTACAAGTGAGGGAATACAGGGTTATGGGAGATAGCTCTCAGTACAAGTGAGTGAATACAGGGTTATGGGAGATAGCTCTCAGTACAAGTGAGGGAATACAGGGGTATGGGAGATAGCTCTCAGTACAAGTGAGGGAATACAGGGGTATGGGAAATAGCTCTCAGTACAAGTGAGGGAATACAGGGGTAGGGGGGATAGCTCTCAGTACAAGTGAGGAATACAGGGTTATGGGAGATAGCTCTCAGTACAAGTGAGGGAATACAGGGGTATGGGAGATAACTCTCAGTACAAGTGAGGGAATACAGGGGTAGGGGGATAGCTCTTAGTACAAGTGAGGGAATACAGGGGGTATGGGAGATAGCTCTTAGTACAAGTGAGGGAATACAGGGGTAGGGGAGATAGCTCTCAGTACAAGTGAGGGAATACAGGGGGTATGGGAGATAGCTCTCAGTACAAGTGAGGGAATACAGGGGTAGGGGGGATAGCTCTTAGTACAAGTGAGGGAATACAGGGGTAGGGGAGATAGCTCTTAGTACAAGTGAGGGAATACAGGGGTAGGGGAGATAGCTCTCAGTACAAGTGAGGGAATACAAGGGTATGGGAGATAGCTCTCAGTACAAGTGAGGGAATACAGGGGTAGGGGAGATAGCTCTCAGTACAAGTGAGGGAATACAGGGGTAGGGGAGATAGCTCTCAGTACAAGTGAGGGAATACAGGGGTATGGGAGATAGCTCTCAGTACAAGTGAGGGAATACAGGGGTATGGGAGATAGCTCTCAGTACAAGTGAGGGAATACAGGGGTATGGGAGATAGCTCTCAGTACAAGTGAGGGAATACAGGGGTATGGGAAATAGCTCTCAGTACAAGTGAGGGAATACAGGGGTAGGGGAGATAGCTCTCAGTACAAGTGAGGGAATACAGGGGTAGGGGGGATAGCTCTCAGTACAAGTGAGGGAATACAGGGTTATGGGAGATAGCTCTCAGTACAAGTGAGGGAATACAGGGGTATGGGAGATAACTCTCAGTACAAGTGAGGGAATACAGGGGTAGGGGGGATAGCTCTTAGTACAAGTGAGGGAATACAGGGGGTATGGGAGATAGCTCTTAGTACAAGTGAGGGAATACAGGGGTAGGGGAGATAGCTCTTAGTACAAGTGAGGGAATACAGGGGTAGGGGAGATAGCTCTCAGTACAAGTGAGGGAATACAGGGGTAGGGGAGATAGCTCTCAGTACAAGTGAGGGAATACAAGGGTATGGGAGATAGCTCTCAGTACAAGTGAGGGAATACAGGGGTAGGGGAGATAGCTCTCAGTACAAGTGAGGGAATACAGGGGTAGGGGAGATAGCTCTCAGTACAAGTGAGGGAATACAGGGGTAGGGGAGATAGTTCTCAGTACAAGTGAGGGAATACAGGGGGTATGGGAGATAGCTCTCAGTACAAGTGAGGGAATACAGGGGTAGGGGAGATAGCTCTCAGTACAAGTGAGGGAATACAGGGGTATGGGAGATAGCTCTCAGTACAAGTGAGGAAATACAGGGGTATGGGAGATAGCTCTCAGTACAAGTTAGGAAATACAGGGGTAGGGGAGATAGCTCTCAGTACAAGTGAGGGAATACAGGGGTAGGGGAGATAGCTCTCAGTACAAGTGAGGGAATACAGGGGTAGGGGAGATAGTTCTCAGTACAAGTGAGGGAATACAGGGGGTATGGGAGATAGCTCTCAGTACAAGTGAGGGAATACAGGGGTAGGGGAGATAGCTCTCAGTACAAGTGAGGGAATACAGGGGTAGGGGAGATAGCTCTCAGTACAAGTGAGGGAATACAGGGGTAGGGGAGATAGCTCTCAGTACAAGTGAGGGAATACAGGGGTTGGGGAGATAGCTCTCAGTACAAGTGAGGGAATACAGGGGTAGGGGAGATAGCTCTCAGTACAAGTGAGGGAATACAGGGGTAGGGGAGATAGCTCTCAGTACAAGTGAGGGAATACAGGGGTAGGGGAGATAGCTCTCAGTACAAGTGAGGGAATACAGGGGTAGGGGAGATAGCTCTCAGTACAAGTGAGGGAATACAGGGGTAGGGGGATAGCTCTCAGTACAGTGAGGGAATACAGGGGTAGGGGAGATAGCTCTCAGTACAAGTGAGGGAATACAGGGGTAGGGAGATAGCTCTCAGTACAAGTGAGGGAATACAGGGTTATGGGAGATAGCTCTCAGTACAAGTGAGTGAATACAGGGTTATGGGAGATAGCTCTCAGTACAAGTGAGGGAATACAGGGGTATGGGAGATAGCTCTCAGTACAAGTGAGGGAATACAGGGTATGGGAAATAGCTCTCAGTACAAGTGAGGGAATACAGGGGTAGGGGGGATAGCTCTCAGTACAAGTGAGGGAATACAGGGTTATGGGAGATAGCTCTCAGTACAAGTGAGGGAATACAGGGGTATGGGAGATAACTCTCAGTACAAGTGAGGGAATACAGGGGTAGGGGGGATAGCTCTTAGTACAAGTGAGGGAATACAGGGGGTATGGGAGATAGCTCTTAGTACAAGTGAGGGAATACAGGGGTAGGGGAGATAGCTCTCAGTACAAGTGAGGGAATACAGGGGGTATGGGAGATAGCTCTCAGTACAAGTGAGGGAATACAGGGGTAGGGGGGATAGCTCTTAGTACAAGTGAGGGAATACAGGGGTAGGGGAGATAGCTCTTAGTACAAGTGAGGGAATACAGGGGTAGGGGAGATAGCTCTCAGTACAAGTGAGGGAATACAAGGGTATGGGAGATAGCTCTCAGTACAAGTGAGGGAATACAGGGGTAGGGGAGATAGCTCTCAGTACAAGTGAGGGAATACAGGGGTAGGGGAGATAGCTCTCAGTACAAGTGAGGGAATACAGGGGTATGGGAGATAGCTCTCAGTACAAGTGAGGGAATACAGGGGTATGGGAGATAGCTCTCAGTACAAGTGAGGGAATACAGGGGTATGGGAGATAGCTCTCAGTACAAGTGAGGGAATACAGGGGTATGGGAAATAGCTCTCAGTACAAGTGAGGGAATACAGGGGTAGGGGAGATAGCTCTCAGTACAAGTGAGGGAATACAGGGGTAGTGGGGATAGCTCTCAGTACAAGTGAGGGAATACAGGGTTATGGGAGATAGCTCTCAGTACAAGTGAGGGAATACAGGGGTATGGGAGATAACTCTCAGTACAAGTGAGGGAATACAGGGGTAGGGGGGATAGCTCTTAGTACAAGTGAGGGAATACAGGGGGTATGGGAGATAGCTCTTAGTACAAGTGAGGGAATACAGGGGTAGGGGAGATAGCTCTTAGTACAAGTGAGGGAATACAGGGGTAGGGGAGATAGCTCTCAGTACAAGTGAGGGAATACAGGGGTAGGGGAGATAGCTCTCAGTACAAGTGAGGGAATACAAGGGTATGGGAGATAGCTCTCAGTACAAGTGAGGGAATACAGGGGTAGGGGAGATAGCTCTCAGTACAAGTGAGGGAATACAGGGGTAGGGGAGATAGCTCTCAGTACAAGTGAGGGAATACAGGGGTAGGGGAGATAGCTCTCAGTACAAGTGAGGGAATACAGGGGTATGGGAGATAGCTCTCAGTACAAGTGAGGGAATACAGGGGTAGGGGAGATAGCTCTCAGTACAAGTTGATCCAGGGACTGGTCCGATTGCCATCTTGGAGTCAGGAAGGAATGTTTTCCCCCTTTGTGGAAAATATGAGAGACTCCAGAAGGGGTTTTTGCCTTCCTCTGGATCAACTAGCGCTTAAGCAGGTTTTATATGCACATAGGTTAAACTAGATGCAAGTGTCTTTTTTTAAACTAATTTACCATGTTACTATGTTACTATGTTGCCAACCAAGTCTTTTTACTGACAAAGTGCAGTCCCACAATGCATTCTCAGCATTTGCATTTCCAGCATCTATTGTACCCAACCCAATGTTCTCTGACATACCTTCTATGTGCATATAGCCCCTGAGCCTATTGGGTGCTCAGAGCCAGGTGCTAAAGGGCACCTATCAGAGTAAAATTGTTATTCCCACCGTAGGTGTGGGCTTATGGAATCAGTACTCGGGTTATGGAAAATAATACTATTTGGGCCAAAAAATGCTCCTAGAGAGTGCTACACTGCCCGGTAAACCCATTTGCCTTTTGGTTGCCTCAGGGGCTCATTCAATCATCAAATTTGTGACCAATTATTATTTGGTTTGATCAAAACTAATTGATGATGGGTTAAAATATATTGCATTCTGGTCCATTTTCATGTTATTTTTGATACACCTAAAATGCTGGCCTAGCTAGTGTTTTAGTAAATGTGATATTGCACATTCCAAATGAACAAACTTTATGCGGCATGTTTTGAGCGCATAAAGTTTGTTGATATCTAGTCAATATCCTTGGAAACACTGACTGTAGGCCGGATTGTATTGTAGATATAGTTATGTGGCATTCTTGTCTGTGCACCAGGGGGATGAATACCTATTAATTCTTATCCCCATTATATGAACCAAGGTGGTCCATATAATGAATGTAATGCAAAAATGTATCACACAAGTTTCTAAGCTCACATAAATGGCATCCAGCCCGGGTAAGACCCATATCGAACATTATCTGCACTGGTTTCCCATAGGCTTCTTAGGCTTGCAGCCAATTTAGTTCACAGAAAGCAACCACATGAGTTTAATTCAAACACAACTGACCAGATTGGTTTTAGATCTGGCTGGAAATGCATGTGCTGTATTCCTTTTAATTACTTCCACCCAGATGGCTTATTACATAAGAGCTAATTACCCTTCGAAAGTTCTTCACAATGATGCAAGAATGCAGGAAACTATTGTAGGGTACACAGTATTCATAACTAGAACAGAGCCATTGGTTCTCTGGTTAGATTTAGGGGTTGTAGATCACCCACATCAGGATGGCCACCCTTGCCAATATCTGATAGAGAGGGACACAGATAAAACTTTTTCCATAGGACTCTTAAAGAAGACTTTCAGGCACATTAACCAATAATCCATGCTCCGCATTTGTACCTGTATATAATGTTCCTTCTGTGTATCTTGGAGGCTTTGGGGTAATCATGGGTTGTGCATGTATTGTGAGGGTGTGTCGGTTGGAATAGGGTATATGGTGCCAGTGTTCTAGCGATCTAGGCCCACTATACAGAATTACAGGCTCGTGCATATAAACATATCTTGGTTTTTGGGCTTTCCCTTGTGACCCACAACATTTTTCTTCTTGACAAAATGAGTTTAAGCTCTGCTTACCCAGATCCAGAGACAATGTATTATACAACTAATTTCTCTGTATTTTTCTTATTTTTGGCCCACCTTAAGGACGAAACAGACCCACTGACATGGTATAGCAATTTGACCACTGAAGTGTTCTCAGGGAAGTACCATTCTGGCCAGGACACCCCTCCCTCTCTGTTATTACTACTCTTTAAAAAAATAGGAAATGGTGTGTGGCAGACCCAGCCTGGTGCTCAGGAATAAGCCTGTATGTGACCCCTTAGCATCAGCCATGCTCATTCTTTTGGTGATTTCTCTTCACATTGTGGCACCAGATGGATCTAAGGATATTTTGAATCTGGGGTAAAGTTAATCTGGTGGCTATGAGAAGAACTGGCACAATATAAAAATTCACAAAAGCCACAAACATTCGGCATTACAGTCGCAACTTAATAAAGAACCCAAGGCCAGGCACAGGTATAAAAGCATAGACTTAATGATACTGTGATAAAAGGGGCGCTATATACAATTACACAAAATAAAATAAAACACTAAAAAGCAATAAAATTTGTGCATAAACATACAAAAAACACACACAAAAAGAATATAGTCAGTTATTATGGAACTGAGTAATAGTCCATCGAACAGGCAGATTTAAGATAATTGAAGTTCATAGAAAAGTACAGCTTCCAAGGTAATCACTGTAGGGCGCAGTCACCTCGTGCAGCAGGTCAATCTACCAATTTCTAAAAACACATAAAAATAGAGGGGCGCACTCCCATAGTGTAAAATCAAAATGGAACAATTTATTAATAAAAATTGCAATAAGAAGTATCGAAGCACAATGAGTGTATCTAACAAACAATAAGGCCCAATGCATTTCGTCGATCATGTGACTTCCTCAGGAGCATAGACTTATTGTATGAATAAGACAGTCTATGTCAAGATCTGATTACAAAGCCAGGGAGTCAGGTAACTCTAGATTGTGCACCAGGAGAACCTGACCGTATATTTTCATTCCATCCCAAGCACAGACGGCAGCGGCCTGGAGTTGCAGAGGAACTAGATTCCCTTATAGCATTAACACCAACAAGCTGCAACATTTCAGCTGGCACAGAGTTTGCTTCATTATTTTTAGCTAATTTGCCTTTCAAAACCGATAAGGGGTAGAGATCAGTGGCCGGTCGCTCATACAGTAGGCCTTTTCCCACGAATCTCCATTGCCTACTTCTTTCCACCCACTCTAATTCTTCCTAAGAAGCTGAAGACATTTTTTTAATTAGTGTTTTCATTTTATTGCATTCAGACTTTTGAATCTTCAAACTTCTGCCAGATGGCATCTATTTTATTGAAATCAGTTGCAACTAAGCAATTACACTGAAAATGCAATACATGGTTTTCTCCTGTGTATAACATAAATACACGCAGTCAGTTATACTGTGTATGTGGAGTAATAATAAATGTATATGAGAAACTGTGAAGTATCACAGAATGGTGTCCATCAAACTACCATCTGCTAATGTGGGTAATAAATCCTATATGTGCGCCTCTGTACTTGCATATGGATCAGATGCACCATAACCTTTCTATGAAAGAAGCATATAACATCCAAAGGCAGCCATTCCCTAATTACCAGATTGCCACCACCTTACAAAGATTTTATACACAGTAATAATATACGTATAAATTTTGACCCTTTGCTATCCTTGTTTTCTCATAAGTCGGTCAGAAAGCTTTCTGCAAATGGGCCCTTTTGGCAAGTAAAAATAAGAAACTTTGCCTATGAATCCCTATACAACATTAGTGAGGACTCACAAATGTAAAACCCTAAAATAAGTGAATCAAGTAATCCTTTAAAGAATAAGTAAACGTTTTTTTAAGTTTCTAAAATTACCCTGTACAGTCTCCAGAATAACATACCTTTCAGCTACAGCTCTTTTAAGGACAGGGCTGGAACTAGGGGCAGGCAGAATAAGAACCTGCCTAGGGAGCAACAGTGAGGGGGCACTGGGCAGGTACCTCTGTTAACAACCCCTAGTCCAGGATCTCTTACCCCCACCACTGATTTCCTGGGGCTCCCCTCTTTACATGGCGAATGCAAGCTTTACACGCTGCTTCAACTCCTCAATGATGCGCATGTGGGGGGGGGGGGGGTGTGAGACAGCAGTGGGGGCGAGGTGGCCGGCCTATCCAACCCTGGTTGATTAATATTCTCTCACCAACTGGATTGGTCTATTTATGGAAGATTTTTCACAGTTTTGTGAATAAACTTGTCAAGATCTTCATACTCGTGTCAGTCCAATGGAGTTAAGCTGTATGTGGAGATCTGTTAATAACAGTGAGTAGTGTTCTGTATTGATCCCGGCCCAGATCTAAGGAAACTATAAGCACAGCAGGCTGAAACAGAACAGTAAGAGAATAAAACTACCAGCCAAGTTCAATTGGGCCAGCTCCATATCAGTTTGAGCTAGTAAGGGCCAGCAGCCAGCCAGCAGCACAGTGTATGTGCATAACAGAAGCATCCAGCTATATATCTACACATTACAGTGTCTTCTCATCAGGATTATATCAGCACCCAGTGTGAATAATGACATGTACAGATCTGCTTCAGCCAGGAAGAGTCTCTCTATATATATCCATACAATACTGCTTCTTATATTGTGCATAGAGACACAGGTGAGATATGTTCATATATATTGGACTTTCTGTACCTGCCTTTCTCCTGCGCTTAGCTGGGTGCCACACATACATTGCTCTGTATACCCTGCAAGCAGCACACACTCCCATATGTCTCAATCTGGAGCTTCTGTTAAAGATATTTCAGAAAATGTGTATCAAGAACCAGAGCTCACTCATGTGCAGCACAGCACCATTTTGCCAGGGCAAAGTGTCAGATCCAAAAGAAAGATCAAACCAACAACTACAGTAAAGTAAAACTTTGAAGCTACTAAAGAGCAACTCTCAGATAATCTCACTGAGCTATGGAACAAAACAATACATTGCGGGTCTGTGGTTAGTGAACCTGACCAGGAAGTACTGCACCTAGAGGGCGCTCTCAAATGCCTTAATACTGCCTTAAAAAGCAGCAACACAGGAGAATCTCTGGAAGAATGAAATAGATTCAATTTTCTTAATCAGCAAGGGATCAGCATGGTACAGAAAAAATCACACATCACAAAGAAACTACATCTCATCTTCCAGATCTTTACGTTCAAGGTGTTTTACAACTACTCTACAGAGTCTACAGACTCATGCTGATCTAGAGACTGCTAAAATAGAGGCTGACTTTGCTAGAAGTCCAGCTTCTCTTAAAGTGGAGGCTGCTTATCAGAGGGCAGAGATGGAAGTGGAAGCCACTAGTCAGGGTTACTTATCCTTTAACATAGGAGCAGTTTTGACTTGCATCCAAAATCCAACACAATGTACTATATTAGCCAATCAAAACCATCTATGGTTATGTGATTTACAGACTGGAGTCGGGACCATTCTTTGTATATAATACAGCATTTTGGGTGGCATATTAGACCCAAATTCTACTGTACTGTAATGGCAAATAATCATACGCTTCTCATGAGTATTTCCCTCCATTTGGAGTGGGGGATAGAAGTAGCTCACTGTATAAGTGAGTATAGTACATAACTAAAAACATGTTGGGAATACAAGTTATTTTCCCTATGAGCACTGCCATACATGCTAAGATCCGCTTGCTTGGCGAGGTCGCGTGGGTGATATGGGACTAATTTGATCCCTTGGGCCTGGGGCCAAACAAACAAATTAGAATGGTGGGTATGGGCACCTGTCGCATTGGCTCATTAATGCGGTCCCTGATCCAATGAAAAATTAAACCTGCCCAATCAAGATCTGCCTGATTTCAGGCCAGATGTTGGTGTTGGTGACTTATTGTTCGTGCCCCTACATGGGCATATAAGCTGCCGAATCGGTCTAAGGAACCGGTATTGGCAGGTAGAATTGGCCCGTGTATGGCCCATGAATCAGCCCATGTATGACAATTTTATATGGAAAAAACAGTCGATTGCAGTTCTTACATTCTGTTCCTATTTGTAACTGTATTTTGCAGTTCCCAGTTAGAAATATAAATGCACAGATAATATTAAGCTTGAAATATATATATAACAAAAATAACTAGTACTGGGCCACACAGGGCAATTTTGAATGTTTTGTCGGTGGGCAGGGGACAAAACACATACATACAATCACCCCCAATTCACTTTTAAATGTGATCACATGCAAGTGCCTGGTGGTTTTCATTAAAATGTTCCTGTCACTTGACTGCACAAGGCAATCACAGCCAAATTCTATTTAGAGTGAATTGGGGCACCTTTTTATTGTCCTGTAACAATATTTTGGCTATGGAATGATTTAACCAGGCTAGTATTTATATGGAGAGCATGTGTTACATGTGACTCCCTTTCTTAGGATGGGCCTAACCATATATAAGGGTGTAGTTGAACTACAAGTCACTGTACCTGTGCAGTGCTGTTGGTAAGAATGGATGCCAGAAAGGTTTTTGTGATAAACTATAATACAGATTTATTATCCCAGTCAAGATGTTAAACAGGGTGATGATATACCCACAACACAGGCAAGATTTAGATGTTATACAAGAGTACACTCTGATGCAGAAGAGAGGGTGTATACCGGTTTATCCCACCTCTTGGTAGAGTCTGGGCCGGGATACACACCTTTCAGCCAATACCCCTATGGAGGTAGTCTGGGTAGATATCTGCTCCTTCAGGTCCCCTAGTGGATGAGTCCTCCGGGTGAGTATGGATCAGGGTTTATTCTGGCCTGTCACTATCTCTACTCCGTGGTCCTACACTCACAGATCTAAAACTCTCCTTGATGGGGCTGTTAAGACTGCCTATGCTTACTGGAACTAACTACTGTCACTTTCCTAGAAAGTGCTATTACAAATCTGCTGTTCTTGCTAACCTCGTTCACGGGGCCCTGTCCCCGACTTTCTCCAGAGGGATACATAGTTACATAGTTACATAGTTACATAGGGTTGAAAAAAGACCAGTGTCCATCAAGTTCAACCCATCCAAGTAAACCCAGCACACTTAACCCACACCTACCCATCTAAACACTCACATACATAAACTATAAATACAACCACTAGTACTAACTGTAGATATTAGTATCACAATAGCCTTGGATATTCTGATTGATCAAGAACTCATCCAGGCCCCTCTTATAGGCATTACCACATCTCTAGGAAGGGCATTCCACAGCCTCACTGCCCTCACCGTGAAAAACCCCCTACGCTGCTTCAAATGGAAGCTCCTTTCCTCTAATCTATAGGGGTGACCTCTGGTGCGCTGATTGTTTTTATGGGAAAAAAGAACATCCCCCAACTGCCTATAATCCCCTCTAATGTACTTGTACAGAGTAATCATGTCCCCTCGCAAGCGCCTCTTTTCCAGAGAAAACAACCCCAACCTCGACAGTCTAACCTCATAGTTTAAATCTTCCATCCCCTTAACCAGTTTAGTTGCACGTCTCTGCACTCTCTCCAGCTCATTAATATCCTTCTTAAAGGACAATGAAAGGTAAATATAAATTAAAATTAAGTCTAAAGGCATTCTTTTTAAGTACTTACTGCATATCTAAATTCCCAGATCCCTGCTTGATTCTCTGAGATATGGTGCTGGCAGCCTACAGCAGTGTGAAGACTACAGTGACATCACTGAAATATCTCTGTCCTTCCTGTAGGTGCCAGCGGCAGCCTTCCTATTCTCTGAGCATGTGTGTAACTTGATCCTGTCTGCTGTTCTGAGCTACACATGCCCACCAGCCAATCAGAAGTGGATCTGGCAGAGGGGAGGGGGGGAGGGAATGAAACACATGTGCAGTATGAAGCAAGGAGGGAAAGGAAGGGAGAATACCTTTTTAGAGATGGCTGCCTGTTCTAGAAAATGTGAAGTAAGTGTGACTGAGTAAATATTTGATTAGGTGAGCCAAAAGTGTGGCGTTTTTACTAAACAATAGGAGGACTATTGGGCAGTATGCTTTTTAAATTTTGACTTGCATTCTCCTTTAAGGACTGGAGCCCAAAACTGCACTGCATACTCAAGGTGAGGCCTTACCAGGGACCTATAAAGGGGCAAAATTATGTTCTCATCCCTTGAGTCAATGCCCTTTTTTATACAAGACAGCACTTTATTTGCTTTAGTAGCCACAGAATGACACTGCCTGGCATTAGACAACTTGTTATCAACAAAAACCCCTAGATGGTATCCTCTGGGGTACAATGGCTTCTGGGGCCTATTTCTGCTCCCAGGCTCAGATGGAGCTCTGCTTGGAAAGCAGCCTGCAGCCAAAGAGGAAATCACACCCTCCTGCCAGACACTATATCAGTCTGCAGGGGGTGTGAACAATCCGAATAAACCTATAAGGGATAGTTTTAGAACTGTAACTTGAGTACAGAGGGCTCTGCCCAATAACAGAAAAGATGTGAAGAGGTAGGTTTGTAAAGCCATAGGGAGCTTAACCCTGTGGGTCCCTACAGTCCTGTACCAACGGTACACCCTCAGAGGAACTTGTGGCACCAGCAATATTATAGTACAACTGAGAAGTAATTTTTTGTTGGAATTTAGTAAGAGACACCAGTCTAACACATAATAACATGTACAATTATATTCCCTTTAAACTGATTGTAGGAAATTAAGACAAAAGTTGCAGAATTGGCAAGCTAATATTACATGTCCCTTCAGAGGTTATATTGAAAGTGCATTTAGTAATAATTATCATGTGACCACTCTATGTATTAACATTGATTCATGACTTGTAGTAGCCATGTATATACAATAATGTTCAGTCATTTAATCCACTGTATGGGTCAATCTACTGCCCTGTATCCATATACTGTATCCTGCATGAATTGTAAGAGACTGTTCTTCTGTAATTGGCTTTTCCCACGTGCACTAATCCCACTGGCGCAATTAGCAATGCAGGGAAATCAGTTGCCTTAGTGCTCCAGTCCATGCAAAGCTATTTAACTTTTTTGCCAACTGTTCGCATATACAGTAAATGCAGGTTTACCCCTTTTGCCGTCAGCTCCCTTTCAGTTTTTTTTCTGCCTAGTAAAACAAAACTGTAATTTATTTTAATCTAAAGATTCATTGATTTGAAAACAGAGATGATGTCTGGCTAGGGCCTATAGTACTGTACATGTGCTAGCTAACTCTCCATCCAACAGTCTGTGGCAGCCATGGGAGGGGGTCACAGCCGTTTAGCCTCTGGCAGAAAATCTGCCTATCCTAAAGTAAATCTGACTGTCACAATTGTCTCTGAAAGCTTAGGGCCATATTTATTATAGTGTGTAAAGCAACATCACCAGTGATGTTGCCCATAGAAACCTATCAGCGATTAGATTTTAACAGTCACTTACAAGTTAGAAAACAAAAGGAAAGATCTGATTCGTTGCTATGGGCAAGATCACCGGTGATGTTGGATTACACACTAATAACTATGGCTCCTGTGTTCTTCAGTGTTTTCTGTAAGTCAAAATGAATTTTTGGGGGTTTTAGTTCTATCTGCCAAATTATTCCTTATCCTCTTTAGTCTCTATTACATGCATTTATATACTATATACTGTATATGATGTGTTTTGTATCATACTGTATCTTTCTATATCTCTTCCTCGCCTCTTCCTCTCCACGTTCTTCATCATCTTTTCTTCTCCCCATCTGCCCTCTTTTATTATCTGACTCCTTTAGGGTTTTAACTTGGATACCTTATTTATTACAAAATTGGAATAAAAAAAAAACATGATTGAAAAAAACTTAAATACATCAAGTTCACATTTTTTCTCATTATTTCTAGTGGGTCTAAAAGCTCATAAACATAAAATCAAACAACTTGAATTGACTAAATACAGTGGAACCCTGATTTAATGTCACCAGATTTAATTTTTTCCCAGAATTGACACTATTTTGTCGCAGTGCAATTCAGGTAAACTGTATTTTTCTTCCCCAGATTAAACGTTTTCCTGAAATTTACGTTGTTTTGAAGCGGTCCCCTGGGAAACATAAAATTGTGCTTTTACTGTAGTTCCAATGTTGCCTGGGAGAGCTCCCATTAACTTCTATATGACCTCCCAAGCTTTTAGATGTAAACGTTTTACATTTGATTATTTTGTGGGGTTTTTTGCTTAATAAATATTGAAAATGTATTTAAATTCATGATTTTTTGCTCGAAAAAACCCTTGAATAGAAATGCAAAGGCTGATAAATAACCCCCTATGCGATGAGCAATATGATGTTACTGCTGCTGCTATAAATTCATTGGACTAATAATATGCCTGGCCTCTCAGCGCTAAGAGTTATACCCTGCCCATAGAGATAAGAGACGCTGTAAAATTGGAGGTGTTTATCTTTATGTCAAGCAGAACAAAGTATGACGAACTGCAGGGATTAGTCTTAAGGCTGAAACCTTATGGGCCAGATTTACACAAAATGTGTTCTGGGCATGTAACATAGCCAATGGTAAAATAATTCACATTGGGCAGAGCAATCATTTTCCTCTTTATGCCACTTTTGATATTGTTGATAGAGCACGTAGCAATGTAGATGAATCACATCTCCGGTCACCCTCTTGTTTTCTCTACATCAGGCACGGCTGTCACTAGGCAGTATGAGAAGATCAGCAGGTGATGGCGGAATGGGATTCTTTCTAACATTAACCTATTAGGAACATGTCAGTGTCACTGTAGTGTACAGAGTTGTCACATTCTGTTATGATTGCTGATGTTCCGCTCTGTTCAAGACACATCATACAGTATACATATTTTGATCTTGGTTAATGAGCAATTACTGTTGCCTCAAATTTTTGGAATGAGAGAATTCCAACTTTCTAACACTGCACCCACTCTTGATTATTTCAGGTGATGAGGGGAAAGTTCAGTTACTGGAGTTCAGTTCTCAGAACAAACCTGTTCTTATGTTAAAGGAACAATAACACCAAAAAAATAAAAGTGTTTTAAAGTAATGAAAATGGCTGTGTAGCCATGGGGGCAGCCATTCAAGCTGGAAAAAAGGCACAGGTTACATAGCAGATAAAGCAGTGCTGTCCAACTTCTATGGTACCGAGGGCCGGAATTTTTCCGGCCTACGTGGTGGAGGGCCGATAATTTAAGCCAGTTTTGACCACTCCCCTTTTTAAACCACACCCACTTAAAACCACACCCCTGTTATCACATGACCATACCCATATTAATGGTTGTAGTACAGCAAAAACCTGCCATACTACCCTGCCTTTGTGTTCTTTACTCTGCCTGCCCTATGCTGCCTGTGTGCCATACTCTGCCTGCCCTACCCTGCCTGTGTGTGCCATACTCTGCCTGCCCTATGTTGCCTGTGTGCCATATTATGTCTTTCCTACCCTGCCTGTGTGTGCCATACTCTACAGTGTGTGTCATCCCCTACAGTCTGCACAATAACTATATATTAAAAAACATTTTAATTGCAGCACCACAGTATAGGTTCTCTTTGCAGGGTTTATTTGTGGGTTTTTACTGCTCCCACAGTCCGTCTGAGGTGTGAACAGGGGAACAATGGGGGTGATTACAGCCTAAGCCTGAGGTGTGAACACTGCAGCGGGGTGAACAATGTAGGGATTAAAAATGTGAACAACACAGGGGATTACATGTTTAAACAATACCGGGGGATTACAGCCTGAATCTGAGGTGTTAACCATGCAGGGGGCCAGTACTGATACCATTTAAAGCTTACACAAGAGTAAGCCATCAAAGCAGCCAGACAGGTGGGGGGGCCACACAGAGGGGGGTCAGCGCTACACAATACAACTGATTTTAGATAAGCTTTTATTTCTCCTACTCAGTGTAACTGGAGGAGTCATGCCCGGACTTAGGTGTTTTACTATTGAGTGCTATTCTCATATCTACCACTAGGTAGGGCACAGGAGCATTCTTAGCAATACAGGTGTCAGGGAGCTGTTATTTTGTTTCCTTCCCATTGTTCTGCTGATCGGCTGCAGGGGGGAAAGGCAGGCGGGTGATCTCACTTTATATTGCAGCTCAGCGGTAAAGGGCTAAACTCCATGCTTTTGTGGGATGGTGTTGGATTGACAAAACACATTCGGATGTAGTTGTGTGGGTCAAACTATAATGGGGTAGATACAAAAATCTGATGTGTAAACTGCATGTTAACTTTTGCAATCTGTCATGACGCCTGTCGGAAGGAACACTGCATACTGCGCCTGTATCCGACAAGATAAAAATTGACAGTGTCTTTCTCTTTTTTTTAATTGAAATACATTGACTGTCAGATGTAGACACACGAACAAAAGAAATCATCCAACTTTATCTGATCCAACATTACATTACAGCCTTTTGAAGATCACATTTTTTTGTTGGATCCTACAAAATCTCCAGCTGTTGCATAGTGTTGCACGGCGGATCAGATAAAATCTCACCCACAAAATCTGACGAAAAGCATTCATGGAGTTTAGCCCAAAGAGCAACTGATATTTATCAGAGCACAAGTCACATGGCTGAATCAATGTGGGCACAGGGTAAAGCATAAAAAGAATGTAATCACATTTATTAACGGTTTACTTACCATTACTGGTTTACTTACTTGGGGAAATCAACATATTAAAATTTTGAGCAGATGAACCTGTCTAGCAGTCGAACCCCATTCTGTTCTGAGGAGCGGCAGAGCCGAGCAGCTTTTTGTAGGGATTAATTACAGGTAGGATCTTTGATTGGTTCCAGCATTAAAAACTGATACTAACTCTCAAATGATCTCCTTTTTACTAGTAAAATGAACTAAATCGGATTCTTTTTCATTGAGTTTCCACTTGCTATGTCCTGGTCCACGTATGATATCTCTGTTGTTTGCACGCTTTTTATTTTTTTCTTTAATCACAATGAGTAGCTAGAAGCTGTAATGAAAAAAGTTTAAATTTTCCCAAATGTCCTTGCTAATGGAATCCAACTCATAAACGGTGAATGCCGGCTTCCAGCAAAGTCATAAATTATACACAGAGCCTAAGAACCATCACCGGGAAAGCCAGGGGATCACTGAGAAACGGAATCTAAAACAGTAAAGGCTAATATTAGAAAAAATATTATTACTAAAGAAGATATATATATATAAGACATCAGAATGATTTAAATATCTTCATCAGCAAATGCTATTACTGAAATGTAATGGTCACATTTTGTTTGGAATCCGCCTTTTAACTGTTGTTTGCTGTTTCTAAGTTAAAAGAGACATATTGAATAAATCGAAAAAACTCTGATTTTGTAGACAATTGTGAATAATATATGGTGCTGGTTTCACCTTGGGCTAAAAATGAATGCTAAAATTGAATACTGTCTGCAAAAATGGCCCCTGTATTGGAGCTCCCTATAGATCCTCTCAGGTCTCTGTCCGTGTTTCAAATGAGGGGTAGGCGTGTCCTAACGGTCTCAGCCAGAAGCACAGCAGGAGGGGGATAGCCAATCACAGTCCTGCAGTCATACAAAGACAGGCTTCAGTTCCCTATCAGGTCAGCCTAGCTGCTGATTGGTTCCTATCCTACAGTGCAATGTGCTGACTGCACAGCCTGGGAAAGGAGGCAGCAGGAAGTGGCACAGATGGGCAGGACTAGAACTAAATCAGCCCAAAACACTACTTTTTAAAGCACAATCCTTCTATGTTTAGAGGAGTATTATTCACTGGTACATTCTTAATTTTTACATGATATGTCTCCTTTAATATATACTGGATGGGATTAGAAGACAAACCACATAGACCCTGGGCCAGTGATTAAGAGAGGTTCCCAGGCAATGCAGGAAGGCCGGGATCCCTAGTTTTATTTGGAATTACAGTGCAGCAATAGCTAAAGGAGTTGCATAATAAATGCCTTTAGTATATCCGTCAGAGATAGTTACCAACTGTATTATAAAATATGTCCTTTGTGTGTTTGTGTGTTATGCTTCTCCTGACACCTGGGGCCAATGACACATATCACATGTGCAGAGCTGGACCAAAGAGCATTGAAGCCCAAGGTAAGGGTGGCTATCTGCTCCCTCCCAGGACAGGGGCAGGTGAACTGGGTGCAGTGCAAATGGAATATCGGAGGAGCATTTTTTAAAGAAGACATTTTTTGAAGGTTTTTGTTAGTTAATTGGTCAACAAAAACAGTTATAAACCACGTTTTAAGAAATTGCACTACTGTTTTTAGAAAAATGGCTGCATCCAATGCAGGTGCCACTGCTGCCTTCTCACATATCCAGGCCTGTCTTACTCACCCTATTAGCCAATACTGACAGATCATGCAGGAAGAAGCTTTCTGAGATACCAACTCTGGATTAAGGAAAATAGGGATTTAAACCTCTTTTTGTCAGAAAAACTGCATAAAATTTAAAACAGCTACTTACAGAAAACTGAGCGTAGAGTATGAAGTAGATTTATACCTTCCACCCCACAAAGAACCTGAGCTGCTTCTTCCTTTCAATGTATAAATATTCCACCACAATTGGTATATGTCTAACAGAGACACTGAAACAATCCCTTAACATTATATTTTTTGGACCTGTGCCACAGAGCACAGTTACTATTGTGGTGATATATATATATATATATATAACCACAATAGTAACTGTGTATATAGTATATATATATATATATATATATATAGTGTGTACTGGTAACAGGAAAATAGTTTGAATGGAGATATTTTTTCCCTAGGTTCATTTTCTACTCCCTTAGGCTAATGCCAGACATGGTGTTTGGCGTTTATTTTCGGCAAGCGAAAATCTCTAGCCAAAAGTAGCACCATATGCCTCCTACCTGTGCCTGCACCCGAGCATATTCCATTCATTCGGGTGCAGGCACAGGTAAGAGGTGTATGGCACTATTTTCGGCAAGCGATTTTCGGCTTTTACGCCAAAACGCCACGTCTGGCATTAGCCTTATTTTCAATTTTACGCCAAACGCCACGTCTTTCAGCACTATTCTTTCAGCACAACTGAACTACAGGCATTAGCCTTATGTATAGTGGCCTGGAGTGGGTTAATTCCCCAATTAGCAGGCTAGATCTGCTAGCAGCCAGAAAGAGTGAGGGGACCAGACTGACTGAGAACTGAACCCGGTGTGGGAGGGTCTGTGTGTGTGGAACAGCTTGGGGTGCTTCTGGTTTCTCTCCCCAACAAAAAGGACTCTCTGAAGGCACTGTGACTGTGGAGTTGTGCTTTTGGATTTAGCAGGGAATCCCAGTAGGGGACCGGTATCAGAGAGGAAAAGTACCCTGTGTATTAGTTAGAGTCCATGTGTGGCAAGGGTTTTGTTTACTTTTGTTTATGATCCTGCCTACTACAGAGAATAGTAATACACCTAAAAGAACTGTCTGTACATCTGATCTCACTCACAATAGTTAGAGGAATCCTAGAAATGTTGCATTTCATATTGCTGCTAATACCCTGATAGTAACTACTTTTTAAAGTGGACAGTGCTCTCGAGGTGTGGTCATAATAACTGTTCAGTAACCTGATTAACAAGTAAAGAACTGCAGATTCAGAGGAATTTAAAGTGTGCAAACAGAGTGTTAAACTAAACTAAAGAAGCCTACAGTATTCCCTATTAAAATGTATTACAGGCATGGCACCCATTATCCAAAATGCTAATCCAAATGCTCTATGTGTGCCATTACAGTCCCCCTGCTGCCTACGGCTGCCGGCAGATTTTGCCACAAAAAGTTCTTCATCCTCCCAATGGAAATAATAGGACTGATGCTTTATAAAGAGAATGAAGCGAGTAGGGGGAATTTTTTTTTTTTTTTAAATCTGAGCTGGGACAAAGTCTTAATGGAATAAAGCTCAGATTTACAGGAAGACCATCCATAGAGTCCAAGCAAATAATTCTAATTTTAAAAATGATTTCCCTTTTCTCTGTAATTATAAAACCCTTTTGCTTGACAGTAACTGAGCTGCATGACTGCATATTGGTGGCAAACAATCTAGACTTAAGTTGCATTAAATAGTCAGTCTTCTTGGCGTCATTTTTGGTGCTTGGCACGTGGGTGATGTGTGCCCTATTCTTTCAGCACAACTGAACTACAGGGATTGGTACAGAGCACTGAGGCAAATTGGAAGCTACCATTTGGCCCCTACGGTGCCCCTGCATCAATAGGCACATTAGCACAAACATACAAGTGCAGATATACATTAGTCCTCATGTGCCACATATCACCCAGCATTTAACTGTCCATGTCACTAGCTCCTGACGCCCTACACTCATCTGCCTCAAGTAGCTGAACTAAAAATAGTGGCAGTAATTGCTTGTCTGTGTGTGTTATAGTACTGACCAGTGTGGGCTTTCCAATGACATCAAACACTTTACCCATTCATTTGCCTATGAAAAGCAATGAGAAGTGATACATTTAAGGCAATAAACAATATACAGAAATTAGAAATTAAACCAATGATGTTATTTTGCATAGTTCTAGAAAATAAATACATCCTGGGGAATATTACAAATGGAGAGATGTTTTTCCTCAAGTTAATGCTTCATATTTGAGGGCTGGTTTCCTTTTTTCATTTCTCCTTTTCTTTTGGTCATTGTCTTCCGTTTTGCAGGACCATTATAGTTTCCTCTGAAAATAACCAGAAACAACCCTTCTGTTTACAAAATAGAAATCATTTTAAAGTCATGTGATTCTGACATTTCACTTAAATTCACCTGTCTAATAGTCTGTGCAGAGGATAGAAAGGGAAAGAAAGATTAATGCACTGTAATGCAAGCTTATTGTTATTAGTAAAGTGCACACCATGCTCTATGCTGAGGTTACCAGATTAATCAGTATTGGCCTGATTTTGCCACACAACAGGTGAGCTCAAATGTGATGTGAATATTTGGCCTTGGCCCAATGGCTGCATTCTCAGAAGGTCTAATACAGCATGATTGGCTGGATCACCTTACCTTAGGTGAGATGCCACTCTGGGCAATGGACTTGAAAGAACTGCCCAGGTTGAGAAGTGGCGTCACGTGCATGGCTTCTGCTATGTGTTACTTCACTTCCTCCCAGCATCACCCTCTGCACCCTCACCCCCCCCCCCCACCCCCAGCTCTGCTGCTTTGTTTTTTTGTTTTTTTCATTTTTACCAATTCTATAAGCACCCAAGAGCCAACCCCCTAAAGCTGCTGCCCTAGGCACAGGCCCTAGGCACTTACTGTATAAAGAAAAAGTTGTTGGGCCGTTCTTTGGTACTGCTGGATACTCACAAGATTCTAATAAGATATATGAACCTTTAAGGGGTCAGTCACCTTTGAGCTAACTTTTAGTATGATGTAGTAATATTCTAAGACAATTTGCAATTGGTCTTCATTTTTTAACTATGAAGGTTTTTATTTATCCACGTCATAGTATATCTAGAGCAACTGGACTTGCTAAGAAATCATTTTTTTATTATTTGAATATTTCTTATTAGTTCAGTTTTTGTTTATAAACCCTCCAGTTTGTAATTTCATTAGTAATCTGGTTGCTAGAGTTCAAATTACCTTAAGAACCAGGGAGTGGTTTGAATGAGAGACTGGCCAATTCTTAGCAACTTTTTAACTGTTCTTCATTTTTTTTTTCTTATTTGCCTTCTTCTCCTAACTTCAGCTTTCAAATGGGGGTCACTGACCCCAACAGCCAAAAAACGATTGCTCTGTGAGGCTACAATTTTATTAATTATTTTTTCCATTTTTTTATCCAGGCCCTCTCCTATTCTATAATATAGTAAAAGTTATCTTAAAGGTGAAATACCCCCTTAAGGAACAGAACACAACATAAAGTATGTGGCCTGATAATGAATGCTTAGCTACAGTACATTAATAGCTAAGAGCGATGAATTATAGAGCTGGCTGTTTGCCTCTCCCATAAGTGTTCCAAAATGGTTCTAGAAACAGGAATACAATGAGAAAAAAAGTGGAATCATTCAACTGTGTTGCTGTTGAGCTGAACGTAAGTAAAAGGGTCAGTGCTTTTGTTCTACCCCCTCCAGCCCTGGCTGATGATAGAAGAGTGCTGTATACTGATTCATGGATTAATATAGAGGTAAGCTTCTGACAGACGACAGGACTCAATTCTGTATGTTTATTCTCTCGCTATGCAGCTTGAAATGGGCCCCAATATGCATTTTAAAGACCAATACTTGTATACAAGCGGTCACTCCCAAGTTAAGCTAGAATGCTCCCGGAGCAGCGAATGGTAATTATGGAAAACCAGGAGTATAACATGAAGAACAAAAGGGAATATATAGCAGTCACTACTCATTTGAGACCAGACCACCCCACCCGGCTTATGGGAGGGCGACTGCTGTTGAGGCTTTGCCTTGGGTGCCTCTGTACTCAACCCAGTCCTCCTCTTGTATTAGAATTATAGAAAAGATACAAATTTATGAATGCAAAGGGCTAAAATGGATGTAAAATTTACAAAGGTACTTTGCTCCTATATGTGCTGCTTACAACCTGTGCATAGAGTCAATGCACCCTTTCAGCCATCTCTGGTGAACTGCACACGGATGTGTGGAACTGCCCAGTACAGGGACACCAAGGGAACCCTGCAACTAACTCCAGTTGAGGAATGGGTACCTCCCCTCATGTGACTGATAAGTGCCATTATTGATGCCATGCATGGAAAGTGATGCTATATATGCACACACGTTCTAATTTGTGTTGCTAATTTGTGTCCACTTTGGAAAATCAAGGAAAAGTTGTGGAGCACTTTATTTATTTAATAGGTACCCACAGGGACCCTGGAATTATTGGAAAACAGTAACATTATTGGTAAAACACATGCCAATTTCCATTTGTTTTTGCACTTGTGTTTCTAAATGAACCTTATAGCACAGAGCATAGGGAACCTAGGCCCTACATAAGTTCCTGGGAAAGGGCTAACTACTTTATAGTCACAAAACCATTTCTGTGTTCTATGTGGGCAAGTGCAGAGTCCATTTAAAACTCACTAAAAATTTTTCCTTGCTAAAAGGAGTTTATTATCTAAAGATAAAAAAATGCATGTCAAATTCTGAGATAACATACCTAGCAAATTGCCCAGGGCTGCATTGTGCCACCCCCTTTTTTTTTCTACTAAAGCTATTCATACACTATGAGATCTGCTCGTTTGGCGAGGTCACCAAACAAGTAGATTCCCCCTTCACTTAAAATGGGAGATATTGGGATAACCTGATTGTCAGGGCCAAAAGATTGGAAAACAATGACAAGGATGCAAGCCATCGGAACAAAGGCTGCATCAATGATCTGATGAGAAAATCAAATATGCCCAATTGATGTGGTGGATGTTCGACCAGATATCAGTCCTGATAGGGCCCCATACACGGGCAGAGAGGCAGCCGAATCATCCCTTGTATGGCCAACTTTACAAATTGCTGCTATATGATTCTGAAACCAACCCACCAACAGGTGGATGTCAGTCATCATTTATATTATAAAAGGGCTTGTATTCTTCCTTCTATATTTAAATACAAGATAAAGCTACAGTCAACATGGCAAACTAGTATGTAAAGGAAATTCATAACTGAAACTTTACCCCCCCCCCCCCCCAAACAGTGAGCTTTGTACCATCATACTGATGAGACGGAACATAGCGTAGCTAATAGCACTAATGCCCTGATTTCCCAGTACTTTAACCAATGATTAAAGCCACGGACAGATGTACACAAAATGCCTTCGCTTGTGCCCAATGCAGCATTGGTAAATGGTGGCATAAAATGAAGACCAATGGGGGAATGTAATATGCATTGCATTTTAATCAAATAATTCACATTTTTAAAAATGGTTTCCTTTTTCTCTGTAATGATAAAACAGTACCTTGTACTTGATCCCAACTAAGGTCTAATTACTCCTTCTTGGAGCCAAAACAATCCTATTGGGTTTAATTACTGTTTAAATATTTTTTTTAGTAGACTTAAGGTAGGAGATTCGAATTATGGAAATACCCCTTATCCGGAAAACCCCAGGTCCTGAGCATTCTGCATAATGGGTCCCATACCTGTATTACATTGTGAACAGCGCTAAACATTCGCAAAAACATGATTTTACACACTATTAGTGATTTTTATTACATTGCCCCCTAAAGCCAGCCATACACATTTTTCAGATTTCAGTCTTCTTCCGACGACTGTTTAGATAATGGTCGTACGTTTAAATGCAACAATCTAAAACTAACATTTAGGGGCTGATTTACTAATCCACGAATCCGAATGGGAAAAATTTGGATTGGAAATGAACATTTTGTGACTTTTTTGTATTTTTTTCGATTTTTTCATCGCCGTTACGATTTGCTCGTATATTGTCGCGACTTTTTCGTATTGAGTGCTCGTAAACGGCGGGCAAAACTTCAGACTTTGCATGATTTTGGAAGCCTCCCATAGGGCTCAATGGCACTCTGCAGCTCCAACCTGGCCCAAGGAAAGTCTCCCATAGGGCTCAATGGCACTCTGCAGCTCCAACCTGGCCCAAGGAAAGCCTCCCATAGGGCTCAATGGCACTCTGCAGCTCCAACCTGGCCCAAGGGAAGTCTCCCATAGGGCTCAATGGCACTCTGCAGCTCCAACCTGGCCCAAGGAAAGTCTCCCATAGGGCTCAATGGCACTCTGCAGCTCCAACCTGGCCCAAGGAAAGTCTCCCATAGGGCTCAATGGCACTCTGCAGCTCCAACCCGGCCCAAGGAAAGTCTCCCATAGGGCTCAATGGCACTCTGCAGCTCCAACCTGGCCCAAGGAAAGTCTCCCATAGGACTCAATGGCACTCTGCAGCTCCAACCCGACCCAAGGAAAGTCTCCCATAGGGCTCAATGGCACTCTGCAGCTCCAACCTGGCCCAAGGAAAGTCTCCCATAGGGCTCAATGGCACTCTGCAGCTCCAACCCGGCCCAAGGAAAGTCTCCCATAGGACTCAATGGCACTCTGCAGCTCCAACCTGGCCAAAGGAAAGTCTCCCATAGGGCTCAATGGCACTCTGCAGCTCCAACCTGGCCCAAGAAAAGTCTCCCATAGGGCTCAATGGCACTCTGCAGCTCCAACCTGGCCCAAGGAAAGTCTCCCATAGGGCTCAATGGCACTCTGCAGCTCCAACCCGGCCCAAGGAAAGTCTCCCATAGGGCTCAATGGCACTCTGCAGCTCCAACCTGGCCCAAGGAAAGTCACGATACTGAAGCTTGAATGAATCCGAAACTTTCGTACTCAGCGCGACTGCTACGAAAAAGTCGCGACAATTTGCGCAAGTCGTAACGCTACGAAAAAGTCGCGACAATTTACGAAAAAGTCGCGACAATTTACAGAAAAATCGCAAAATACTGATCATTACGAAAAAAACACATTCGGACGCTTTTCGGACGTTCGTGGATTAGTAAATGTGCCCCTTAGACTGAAATTGTAGGATAAAGCCAGATCGGAAGATGTTCTGAACATGAAATACTTGGCAGACACCAATTCTACCAAAGTGACTTTCTGGAAATGCATTGTAGGTCCCCCAAGGATATCGAAGCCCATACACAGTCCGAAAATAGTACGAAACTCCATTTTGTATTGGTGCGTGTATGGCCAGTTAAAGTCTTTAGAGGTCTGAGCAAAGAGTTAAGTGAATATTAGAAGTAAAAAAATCTAAAATCAAAACCGCTTACTTAAAAGCCGGCTTTTCCCGTGTGGCGTGTGCTGGATCGGGCTGCTGTTTCTTAGCGGCTTCTTGTGTTACTGAGGTCTGCAATTAAAATTGAAGAGACAAGATTACTGTAAGCTCCACAGAGGCTCAGCGTGCACAGCCGGCGCCAAATGTTCCTCAAAGTTGCAGTTCATATTTAAGGGAAATATTATCATCCACCAAACACAAATGCTGAATAAAATAATAATGTAAAGGCTTCATTTGAATATTTTCCTACTTTTCCTTAATGAACGAGAGCCTCTCATGCAGCTAGACTGCTCACTGTGTTAGTTCAGAAATTGGTCAAGCAGATAAATATAGTAAATTGGCAGAAACAAAGAAAATGGATACATAAATTATGATGTGGTGAATAAAATATGACTTTAAAAAACAGGCAGTAAAGTCAATAATGTCAAAAAAGCAAGTAATCTTGACCATTTTATTCTGTGTTCCATCATCAGATGAATTATTTCCTTGGTGTAAGGCTGTTGTCTCCTACTGCCAGACAGGGGCACTGCAATAAATAATTCTTACTAAGCTTTGTTTAAAGGAGAACTAAACCCTAAAAATGGATACAGGTAGAAACGCCATATTACATATACTGAACTTATTTCCCCATCCTAAAGGTTCTGCATCTCTATAGTAGTAATGATCCAGGCTTTCACATTTGTCAAAGGGGCTCCCCATCTTGGATTTTGTTTGACGTTACACTGACACTGCACATGCTCAGTGCGCTCTGGACAGCTGCTGGGAAGCTACATTTAGGGGTTGTTGCAAATGATCAAATTATGAGATTTGTTATATAATCTGATCCTACAGAGCTGATTGAATTGTGATGATTAAATTCTGATGCTAATTGCACTGGTTTCAGAGCTGCCATGTACTAATAAACTATATTGTGACATTTACATTCTATATATACAGTATATTGTGAGAGGGTCCCTAAGGTCAGGTAAGTGACAACAGCACAGAGCATGTGCAGTGAATCAGCAGAAAAGAAGATGGGGGCTACTGGGGCATCTTTGGGGGCACAGATCTTCCCTGCTAAAAAACTGGGGTTGCCTTGGGCTGGTACAGAAGCCCAAAACATAACACACAACATTTCTGCCCTCCTTTTTTAGTTAGGCTTTACTTATCCTTTAAGGTCATTTTATCCTGGTGCAACCACATAACTCGTAAGGCTTTTGCCTCCAATGCACTGGGCCAAATCAGGGAGATATCACTGTTTAGTCCCTGGGACAATTATTGGATTATACTGTGGGTGATGTAGATAATTTTAGAAGAAACCGCAACAATACATGAATGCAGTCCTTGTCTGAAAGGATTTTTTTACCCAGGCCTAGAGATTGGTTACTTGATCTGAGGGAGTTGAGTTGGCAGCTTTTATAATTAAAGTGTATGGCAAACTTAGTCAACTGACTTCCTTTGGGAGACAATTAAAGTATCACCTACCTTAAAAGTAAGCCCAACTCACCCGGGGAAACACTGGCCATTAGGCCAGGGAGAAGCACATATGCAGTTCCACCCTCTTACACACATTTCCCAGGCATCCCTAAAACACACACTCATACACCTGAAGTAGAGTCAAATCCAATACATTTCCTCAATTGTGCATGAGTGAGTCTAAAGGGGTTGTTTACTTACTACAAGCAAAGTACAATCTCAGATGCAACTGTAAGGTTTTTTAGGCACAACGCAGTGTACGCAATGGGGGATTGAACCTGCCCCAATTGGTGCCTGCTTGTTGCACACTTACTTCCTCCTGTCTCTCTTAATCAATGAATAGTGCATGGAGCAGCGCAAGTTAGGTTAACCGCAAGGCACCTATAGCATATAAAGGAAAAACACTGGCTCCAGTCCCAGGTAGTATAACGAGTGCCGAACCATTTATTTAGAAAAAAGGTGCAGGTAGATACAACATTTCAGGCATTATTCCCACCTTCCTTCATGTCCTACTATTAATATATTGAAGGAAACATACAGAAGTCCATATTCGAGCAGTGTTCTGGGTATAGTAGGTATACAAGTTAATACTGTCCTGTACTTTTAATATTGATTGGCTCAGCAAAAAATTCACTAAAGATGCAAAAAGTTCTTTTTCTCACCAGTTGGAGTTCATTTGGGGGTTGTTTCCATGGAGTTTCCATGGAGTGTGCTATATTTGTGCAACTGGATGGAAAGTCTATCATTATTCTTTACTACGGGTTAAAAGTCACCCCCCCCCCCAAAAAAAATAAAATATATAATTGCATATTACAAAATCAAATGTCCACCACACTAATATAGATGGATAAACAAGCCATTTTCATTAAGTCCCAAACAAAATATATAATGTGTTGCAGAGAGTCAAGTATCAGTGTTGGGATACAAGGAAAAGATGCTGCTGCTCAGGGCACAGCACGGGAAATAAAGAAGTAGTTACCAAACTAATTTGTCTCTTAAATAGCAAAAGGCAATTAGCATCAGCAGGGAGCCTGTTATTCCGAGAGCTTGCTGCATCCTGCCCTCTCTTAGTAAGCCCACCATTTAATAACTACATGTTACCATTTCTGAAAGGTCATAAAAAAAAAACCAGGATGTAAATCATTAATTTGTTCCATTTTTAAAGGCAGTAGCGAAAAAAGACTTTTGCAGCAGAAATATCAATTGCAAGCATGGTAAAGGGATTTTTCATTTTCTGCCCACTAAAGCAAGTATCCGGCTTACCCGGGGATCAGCAGAAGGAGCAGAGGATTAGTCATACAAGGACTGGACATTTGGAAAGTAGGGCATTTCTTTTTTCATCTCCGCTGGTATCATAAATTCAGTTTATATATAAACAAGCTTCCACACTCTGTGCTACCAGCAGTCTCAATTCAAATGTGAAATTCATGTTCGCAGTTAAAGAGTAGGGCTCAGAATAGTTTTATAAACTGCAACAATCAGTGCATTTTCCCTCTGCTCCCTTTGTTAATAATTGTAACCTCCAAAAAACACAAGAAACAGCAATCACCCTTGCCGGCCTACCTGGGCACCCCCTTTGTATTCACATACTGCTTTCTGTCTGCTTCCTCTTACTCCCAACACCTTCTACCTCCATAGAAGTTTTGTTATGGAATATGTGAAAAATACACCCCTTTAATCTGTTACCTTTTACCATCCATGCCCCATGCTGAGAAATATAAACTTTACTTACATTCAAGCCTATAGGAGTAAACGTTTGGCATTTCAGCAGCTAATAGTTGGGATTTATTAAAGAAAAATAAAAAAAGTCTAAAGGGGCATTTACTAAGCCACAACTTTTTGAGGTCTGGCTTTTTGTCGCCTAAAACCCAAAAAAGTCACAGAAAAAAAGTCTCAAGTTTCCCGAAATTTAACATGACAACTGTAACAATTCCAAATCTGAAAATATTCCATCTAAAACTTGTCGAGATCATGTAGAAGTCGGTGGCAGGTGTCCTTTTTATAACTGAAAGATCTTTCTTTGCCTTGTAGTTTCAGAGGTTTTTTGATGCTGGCTTTTCTGTGACAATACGGAAAAGTTACGGTTATCGTTGCCATTTTTGCAAGCTTTCTGTGAATTTTTTTTGTTCCAATCTTGGCAAAAACTCGGCAAGTAAAAGTGGGCAACTTTCTATGGAAATTGTCTTAAGCAACTCCCGGTTTATTAAAACATTTGACATTTCATCCTAGACAAAACCCGAATGCTACATTTGGCTTGATCTTTTTCATAAATAAGCTAGCGCTCAAGGACAAAATGTGTTGATGATAGTGTAAAAGAAGTTACGCAAGTTTTGAAAGTTTTCCAGCATTTTTTATTTGTGATTGTGTGATTTAACTTTTAATGTGTTTCAGGTCCTCGATAGGGCAGCAATAGTTGAAATGAATAATATTACACGTGTAGAGACACAGATGACATCCTAACCTGCAAGTGGGTCTCCTATACTTGTAATACATCCACACATTCAGGAATATTAAACCTATGCAATTACCACAGCAAATGCAAAATTTCAGGCAGCAAAATGTTTTAAACTGCAAATATACATTACCTATGTTTTTCGCCAAATATACAGTACCTTTGTGTTTCACACAAGTATACAGTTCCTATGTGTTTCCACTAGTGATGAGTGAATCTGTCTCATTTCACTTCGCCGTAAAATTCGTCTGCATCTTTTTTGTCGCCATGTTTTTTTACGTGATCGCACCCTTTTTTTACGCGACCACTGCGATTTTTCACAGAAGTTTCGCAAAACAATTCGCAAATGGTGAAATGTGGAAATTTGCTGCAAATCCATAATTGGCAAAAAAATTCAGTCATCACTAGTTTCCACAAGTATACAGTACCTTTGTGTTTCCGCAAATATACAGTACCTTTGTGTTTCCGCAAATATACAGTACCTTTGTGTTTCTGCACATATACAGTACCTTTGTGTTTCTGCAAATATACAGTACCTTTGTGTTTCTGCAAATATACAGTAACTTTGTGTTTCTGCAAATATACAGTACCTTTGTGTTTCCGCTAATATACAGTACCTTTGTGTTTCCGCAAATATACAGTACCAATGTGTTTCCGCAAATATACAGTACCTTTGTGTTTCTGCAAATATACAGTACCTTTGTGTTTCTGCAAATATACAGTACCTATGTGTTTCTGCAAATATACAGTACCTTTGTGTTTCTGCAAATATACAGTACCTTTATGTTTCTGCAAATATACAGTACCTATGTGTTTCTGCAAATATACAGTACCTTTGTGTTTCATGCACCAGTATAAACACCCCATGTGCTAAAATTGCCCCCTGCAACAAAAAACATTCTCAGTTGTATTAGTGCTATACTGACCCTTCCCCCCTGCAGTAACATCGCACACCTAAGAACTATGGCCTTTAACTACTGCTGCTAACAACTGGGGAAAAGACACCCTTTTTTGCCGGTCACCACTTCCCATGGGGATCTAGGAGAAAGCTCTGTCCATGGTGCTGGACAAAAATTGCTATGTCCAGACTTTAAATATTTCCTGTCTGCCCCCATATAGGGGTCTCATTGAGACAAGCTCCTCCGCTTCACCCAAATAACAATTCGCTATCTGTGGGAGAAGGAGGTTTTCTGTAGAAAGGAAGACTTTATATATTTCCTCATTCAGACAAGCTCCTCCACTTCACCCAAATAACAATTCGCTATCTGTGGGAGAAGGAGGTTAGAAAGGCTGCAGGAAGGTGCTTTGGTTAAAACAGCTGGCCTGCTGAACCCTAGTTGGTGTCTCAAGTTTGTCCCTTGTTCTGTATCTGCCTGTAACAGCTAAATGTATTCTAAACCCGTTAGGTGCCTTCAGATAAGAATACAGCCCTAAATTAACAATGTTTTCTATAGCCTTGGTCTTCTTTAACTGTGTACTAAAGGTGGCCATAAACTGTAAGATCTGCTCATTTGGGGAGGTCGGCAAACGAGCGGATCTTCTCCCTATATGCCCACCTAATGTGTGCATTACTGGGCTAATCTGATTACTGGCAGGCAACGAAAATCAAAAGCGCTAGATCGTGATCTGGCCAATTTTAGGCCAGATCTCGTTAGGGTAAGCCTGTAGGGGGTGCCCATACACAGGAAGATAACCTGCTGAACCGGGTCTAAAGGACCCACGAATCAGCGGCTAAAATCTGCCTGTGTATGGCCACCTTCTAGGGCAGGCCAATTTAGTGGCAGAGAAGGGTGGGCCACAATGGATAGGTAGATTGTGCGGCCACTAGATCTTAAGTCCAGTTAGCAGACTGCTCTGTCACTAAACTGGTACCTGCTTCGAGGCTGCACAGGTTTAGCCTCAGCCGCAGCCCATTTAAAAGAGACCAAAATTTAAAGGCAAGTGGCCTATTTACATATAGAAGCAAGTAGACACAGACAGTGGTCCGGACCTTAATACCATTTATATTGCAGAGCAGACAATAGTCAGGAAGATTCAAGACTCCAGTCTCAGTAATGTCAAAGGCATCCTTATTGTATAGTGGGCCTCAATAGATGAAACTGCTCCAGACTCCAAACTTCCTCAGTTAACAAGGAACAGGAAACTGTAAATCGCTCACCATTTGTCAGAGCTGTTATGTGGTTTACTTAATTATAGGTCCCTGTCAGCTGCAGTATGTTGGTAGGACTAAACAGATGTGCATTGTAATATTGATGAACCTCTAAAACTAGTAAGAATATCATCCCAGAAGTGACTGGAATTGGAGACAATGTTGTTAAAGCCAGTCATTTTGGATTTATGAGAGACATAAATATAAACTTGGATTAAGTTCTGTAAATGAGAACTATACCCTCAGAATGAATACTTAACTAAGTTTAACAGTTTATATCATATTAAATGGCCTAATAAGGAATCTTAATAAACTGAAATTGAAGTCGGTTTACACAATGCAGGTTTTTTTCTGCCAAAATTTTAGCATCATTGCATAATCATTGGTTGCAAGAGGGGGCTATATGCTTGGTGCAATTCTGTCTGATTCACCAAAATTACCACATCTGTAGGTATTGTTTGAGTTTAAGAGTCACTGTATCTGTAACATACCTGAGAGATTTCAGAGACATACATTCTTCTTTCGTTGTTAACTTTATAGTATGCCTGAAATGCAGAGGCAAGATATAGATTACAGAAAGCCAACAAATTGTACATATACACAGGATGACATGGAATGTTTTTAATATGTGTTCTTGCTTTGCTTTAATATATGTTGTACAGCAATTCTTTAAAAAGCCCCAAAATGACCTTAAGACAATTATTTTAAAAAGGCTACAGACAGAAATATAAACTCCCACTCCCCCATCTGGCTAAACGGAGCTGCAAAAGATCCTGTAATGATGATTTATCTGTCATTATTTTTATGCTTTATAAACAAAACTATAATAGAAACACCGAGGGGCTGATTTACTAACCCACGAATCCGACCCGAATTGGAAAAGTTCCGACTTGAAAACGAACATTTTGCGACTTTTTCGTATGTTTTGCGATTTTTTCGGATTCTGTACGAATTTTTCGTTACCAATACGATTTTTGCGTAAAAACGCGAGTTTTTCGTATCCATTACGAAAGTTGCGTAAAAAGTTGCGCATTTTGCGTAGCGTTAAACTTACGCGAAAAGTTGCGCATTTTTCGTAGCGTTAAAACTTAACGCTACGAAAAATGCGCAACTTTTCACGTAAGTTTTAACGCTACGCAAAATGCGCAACTTTTTACGCAACTTTCGTAAAGGATAGGAAAACTCGCGTTTTTACGCAAAAATCGTATTGGATCCGAAAAATTCGTAAAGAATCCGAAAAAATCGCAAAACATACGAAAAAATCGCAAAGTACCGATCATTACGAAAAAAACGCAATCGGACTCCATTCGACCCGTTCGTGGGTAAGTAAATCAGCCCCCAAGAGTCACGCTGTAGCTTTGTTTGCAAAAAAATACTCTGGGCCCCATTTACTGACATTGGCTTATCTACCCAAAAACTGTCATTCTAAGCAACTTTCCAATAAAGATTCATTCAAATGTTGAGTCATTTTAAAGTTATTTTTGAATGTATTGGCTATTAAAATCAGCATATGTTTGGCTGCTTCCATTGCTCTCCTGGTTCTGACTCTTGACACAATTTGCCAAGGCAGCTGATTAAAGTTGATTAAAAGACCTGGAAGAGAACTGACTCCTGTTACATTGTTTTAAAAATTCAGATGCAGAGAACAGAAACAGGCAAACACTGATTTTAATAGCAATTTCATTTCTGAATCAATGTAAAATCTCTAATGAATGATATTGGGAAGATCTGGCAGCCGCACATTAGATTCTATACATGTGTATATAAGACTTTCTTTGCCCAAAAATCTCATTAACAAACCTTTGCTTCTTGTTCTATTCGAAGTTCAAAATCCTTCAGCTGATTTTCCATCAGGATCTTTTCGTCATCAAGATGTTTAAGAAACTGGTTTAAGGCTCCCTGAAGAAGGTAAAACATTACAGTATGTCAGTTAATATTATAAACACAGTTTATCAACTGCTGTAATAACTATGACATAAAACAGAAATTAAAAGAAATGTAAACCCTTAAGGTGGCCATACACGGACCGATTTTTTACTTACAAACGACCGATTCCCGAACGATCTGATGCTATCGTTAAGTTATCGTATAGTTGGTGGTGTACGAACGATCGTCGGCCCACTAAACGAGCCGACATTATCGTCCCCAAAATCGATCGGCCAGGTTTAAAAATTTTGGTCGTTTAACGATAAAATCTGCCAGTTGGTGTGAGTGTCAGACATTTGTCTTTCAACGATTGTTCTCTGCGCATGTCACGATTGCCAGCAGCGGAAGTCAACGACATCGATCGTACATAGATGTATGATCGTAGGTATTTTACGATAATGATGCGACAAAATCTTTCCCGAATTATCGTTGCCCGTGGATGGCATATCGTATGGGAACTCGATCGCCATACGATCGTTTGTCGATATAATCGTTCATCGCACAACGAGCGAAATCGCCTCGTGTATGGCCACCTTTAGGCAGTATGCACCCCCTCATTCTATGTGAGAGCAATGAATAAGGCGTGTGCTGAATATACTCTCTGCCTATTAGTTTAATCATGACAAATCTATGTTTTACCATTTCACAACCCTCCTCCCTTACCCACCCCCCTTTATTGTGACTGTTTTGTTAGCAGGAGTCCATTATACAGGGAAATTTCTGTGTTCTGGCAGTTTAATTATCTACTCCACAAGGACCAAACATGATATAACTTTAGTTTCCCTGTTTAGAAGAAATAACAAAAACCATTCAATTATTCGTGATTAACACAATAGGCAAAAAGTATGTTCAGCAAAAGCCCTATGCATTGCATTCATTTTCTAGTTTTTAAGCTATTAGCAGTCTTTACACTGCTCATATAATTAATTTTGAAACAACAGCACTGCCTGCTATTCATTTCAACAGACCAGACAGTAGCTAATTAAGTTAGTAGGTAAAGCAAAGTCTTGTGACCTTTTTCTGCTCAGAAAATTAAAGGGGAACTGTGGCTTCCAAACTAAAATTTGTTAAAGAGCCCCACATAACCCAGAAACCCCTATTATACCTATCACTGTAATCGGTTCTGTCAAAAAGTGCAATTAAATACCATTTTTACATGCTGAAATCCAGCTGCAAAACAGTTCTTCTCTTTCTGCATTATTTAAAATCCTGAGAGGGGAGGAGGGACTAAAACATTGATGTTACAAATTGTAACAACTTCTCCACAGCTTACAGACAGCATGCAGGAACTACATAACCCACAATGCATTGCACTGTGATGTTACTTTCCTTATTGGCATCACATGTGCAGGGGATTGTGGGATTTGGAGGATGCAGGCTGAAGGCAGGCTGAGGGCAGTCAACTACTGTTACATGTCAGTCAGATCAGCAGTAGAACAAAGGGCCAGCCTTAGGTAACTGTTAAAAAATCATGAAACTGCTGCATATATATTTGTTATCGATGTATATTGCAAAGTTGCTTAAAATTATGTTTCCTTTTCAATAAGTTGCATTTGGGTGGAGTCTTCCCTTGAATAAGTAAGCAGAGAAGACTCATCTGATATTTCTCTGGTCAGTTTTTAGCAGAGCACCATCATAAGACTTTCCTCTTCCTTTTCATTTTGGCTGCAATGAACAGCAGGCGGCGCTATAGTTTCACATTAATTATATGCCAGTGTAAAAACTACTAATACCTTGAAAACTAGTTAAAAAGGGAGTAAGATCTCTAACCAACAGTATGTAAAAAGGCCTAGTTATAACCAATATAAACTGTAGGAACAACGTATGAACCCGCTTGGGCAAATTTGAATGATACCTGCAAAAACATCTGCCAGCTAATACTGCCAATTGCAGATTCATCACTAATGGAGGATCTGGGGAGAATATCTCTGCCAAGGTAAGGAACAGGGCAGCTTCCACTCCCAGTGAAAGGATGGGTTATGCTAAGTTGTAACTCTAACCAATAAGGGGTAGTTTAACTGCTGCTGAGCCATATGCTAAATAATTAAAAAATACAGAAAATTAAAAATGAAGACCAACTGCAGCTTGTCTCAGAATATCACTGTCTACATCATACTAAATTTTAATTTCATGGGGAACTACCCCCTTT